>NC_079561.1:9822500-10122500 GCF_015846415.1 Triplophysa dalaica | reverse complement strand
CACTGTAATGATTTTTTTGTATGATACTTTGGTATTATTTGAAATTACTTGGAGCACTATAGTGCATGAATATGTTAGTCATTTAGTACATGGATACAGTATATTTTGAATATATGTTCTTTTTCAGGTCCTGGTTTAGCATTTATTGCCTATCCAAAAGCAGTATCGCTCATGCCGTTAGCTCCATTCTGGGCGGTACTCTTCTTCCTCATGCTGCTGGTGCTGGGATTGGACAGTCAGGTGAGTGCTATTAATTGCCTGTAAGAAGATTTTTGGTACAGGTTTAGTAGGATAGCAACCCAACTGTTTCAATTGTTACGATACGTTTTTAAAGGAGCCAGTCTTTACTGTTTCTGGCTGTGATTATGTTTTAGGGTGTTTGACAATGGATGTTCATGTTTCTAATAAAAAAAAGGCTTTATATTTCATATATTTCAAGTCTATTGTTCACCGCTGTTTCTCTTTAACAAAACTTGATTTCTTTCGGTCTATATAAAAAGCCTCCTTCTGAGACGCTCTGATTTGTAAAGCTGACCCGGTCTGTCGTGATTGGTTCCCCGCTTAGAGTGTGTGTGTGAAGATGTCCCACCCATACCATATCAGCGAGCTTCCACTTCTCAGGCTGTTGTGATTGGTCATGTTCATAAACCTTGGCTTTGAGCAATAGACAGTAACAATGGCGTCAACCTCACTTATCAGTTACAAACATGCGGACCCAAGTCTGCTAGTGCATGTGCAAAAGTCCATCTTCGTTAGAGGTTGCAAATTTATTTTCTACTTTGGCGAGGGAAATGACACCGGACCGAATGGCGTCATATCGGTTATATTAACCATAATAACAGAAGTGTTAGTTTTGCCTTTTTATATTGGACCCGAGTTGGGTAATAAAACAAGCAGATTGACCAGGAGACATTTGCAAGCAGGACTTCAAAGGATGTTTCACAGAAGTGTTTAAGAGGTAAGCGCACACACACACAATATCAGTGTGTTACGCAGAACAGCTTTCACAGCCGATGTTAAAGTCATGGATGCTGTTATATGACCATTGGTTGTTATCTTAGAATGTGTGAAGCTGAATTCTTATTACCAGCTGTAGGACTGTGATGAAAGTGAAAGTAGTTTAGCGCGTAGCTCAGTCAAATGTTTACAATCTCTGAAAACCAAACACTACTCCAGCGGCTCTTCCTCTTCTCTAAGGAAGGCCTCACCCATTTTCTGCCCAGGTTATTAAAAGCACTCAGAATAGTGACATTGTGCACCCGGGAAGTTGAGGAGTTGTAGTCCAATTCCAGCCGTTCTCTGTAGTCCTTGAAAAGCGATTCTGTTAAAGACAATATTTCGCTTGGGACTGAACTTTGAGCTTTATCATATTGCAGGTATTGTTTATGCTCTAAAAGCAACATTACACACTAACTATAGGTTGAAATTTTTTATCGCAGGGAACGTGGCCTTTAAAATAAAGCTAAAGAAAGTACTCAAAAACAGTGATACAAACTTATTTTAAATCAAGTTTAGGGTCAATGAGCTGTCCTTGTTGCTACATATTTCTTGTTTTGAAATTTCACCCTTACAAGTTTATTCAAGTGTGCTTTTACTAGTGTAGTACTTTTAAAGTAAAATTAAGAAACTGCCCTAAGGAAATGAAAGCCTAAGTCTGGCTTTAGCTGGTCAGGCTGGATCCCACCAGCTAAAACATGGTAAACACCAGCTTGACCAGGCTGGAAGACCAGCTTTTCTAGTTAAATAAAGCTTTGCCAGGCTGAGTGGACAAGCCTAAACTAGCTACTTCCATCTTAAACCAGCTAAGACCAGCAAACCAGCTTGACCAGGCTGTACAAGTTTCAGATGGATTTAGCTGGCGAGATCCACTGACCAGGTTAAAATTATTAACTTCTTAACTATAAAAATACCTATAAGTTCACTTGCAGTTGCAGTACAAATTCAAAACATAGTTGCAAACTACTTGTGTACTTTTTGTTTACTACTGTTACTTAAAATAATCATTTTATAAAGTAAAGTGGTTCAATTTAGTCAATTTAGTGGCTGAGCAAGTAGTAAAACGGCAACAACACGAAGCAAAAGAACAAGAAGGCATATGATTTTGTACTATTTCAAAGTTTAGTTTTGCAAAATTATGAAAGTACATTTTTACAAATTCAGTATTTGTCCATTGGCATACAGTTGGTTTGACTGTTGGACGTTCGATAGCCGTGAATTTAAAGGACCGTCTGCAAAGTAACATACACATTAATATTCTAAATAGCATTTACAGGGAATGACTAACAGTCACGAAACCTTCTGTCCATGTGAGTCAAGCTATAATGCACACCACTGCAATCCAATGCATTTCTTTGCCCATGATGATATGTAATTTAGCTGTCATCACACAAATTGAGGAATGCTTAGTTTTCTTGAGTAAACTATATTTATCATGTTTTATATTTGTTAATCACTTATTTAGTTAGTAAAAATATAAATGGTTCCAGAGCCACGTGTTACTTTAAAGTAAAGGATTATCTACATGTGAATCAAAATGTGAATATATTTTGTACATAATTGTTCTTATTGTCAGTTTAATGTTTTTAGTCTTTCAGTTTAATTGATTTTTATTTCTTACATTTTACAGTCACACTTTTCTTATTTTAACTATTATGACAAGGGCACCTCACAAAAGTTTGAATAGGGCCCCCAGACGTGTGGGATTGGTATTGAGAGGACTACTAGTCCTCTATTAGAAATATGCTTGGATTTAAAAATCAACTTAAATTTGTATTTATCGCAGCAGAAAAAATTAAGACCATTTCAAAATTATTGCATATTTTACTTGTGGAAAATTGCCTTTAATATAAAAAAGTAGTTAAGTAGGCTTGTTTTCTGATATCTCTTTCATTGTTTCAGTTTGTAGGTGTTGAAGGTTTTATCACCGGAATTATGGACATGCTGCCCCCCAAATCCTTCCTGGGATCTCTGCGTCGGGAAATCATTGTGGCGATATGCTGTTTCACCTGTTTCATTATTGATTTTTCCATGTTAACAGAGGTATGACTGAGTCGAACAGCAATGAAATATCAGATCTATTAAATAATACAATGGATCAGATTCTCTGGGTCTTTTTGACTACTACATTGTCTCTGTGTGTGTCTCTCTCTCTCTCTGTAGGGAGGGATGTATGTTTTTCAGTTGTTTGATTATTACTCTGCCAGTGGAATTACTTTGCTCTGGCAAGCCTTCTGGGAGTGTGTGGTGGTGGCCTGGGTATATGGTAAAAATCTATAATCACGTCAACACATAGACTGCTATTTTGCCAAAAAGGATGTGTTTCAGGATAAACATCTTTTGTTGGTCGTGCAACAGCATTCCAATGAAACACACATTGCCTTAACACTTTCTCTAGATACATGCATATCAGCAAGAAAAAGGAAGGGCTTATTGCTCTAGTGGAGATTTAATTAAACCCTTTTTCTTCTAAAACAGCAGCTTTAAGTACTTAAACCCAAGATTAACTCTAAACCTGATCCAAATGCCTGACTGGAATGTTATTTCAGGACCAATAGGAATGTTGATCCGGTAACATGTCCTGCTGAAATAAATCACTCTAAACATGCAAACACACACATGTAGTCTGTCGGTTATTCGCTGACTGTGCTTTTGTCAGGTGCCGACCGCTTTATGGACGACGTGGCCCGTATGATCCGCTATCGGCCTCTACCGTATATGAAGTGGTGCTGGTCTTACATCACACCTGCAGTGTGCATGGTGAGTTTTTAATGCACTGATCTATTCAGGATGATTCAGTTTGGAGATACAATGGATGAAAAAGGTGACTGATGTTTTTCCACAGGGTGTTTTCTTGTTTCACTTGATCAACTACAAGCCATTAGTGTATAATTCTGTGTACGTCTACCCATGGTGGGGTGAGATGCTGGGCTGGTTTCTCGCACTCTCATCGATGCTCTGTATACCTCTCACCGTCCTCTTCAAACTTCTGCACTGCAAAGGAACTCTTATGGAGGTGGGACTCCATAAACTATGTGTTTTTTATATTTTTAACTGAAAAATGTGCTAAGACTACTCAAATGTAGTCGAATGGTTGTGTACAGTGTTTGTGTGTTTTGAGTGGCATTTCTATCTCTCTTCAGCGTTGGCAGCACCAGACCACCCCCATCTGGGGGAGACATCACCTCGAATTCCTTCCACCTGAGAACGAAGCCAGATTTCTACCAAAGCCAGAAGAAAATAAAACCATACTCTTTGAAAGTGTCATTTAGTACCCCCAAAAACACATGTTCCACATTGCAAATCACTCAGATACAACTGCTTTACATCCCAGAAAGCAAAGGCACACACACGCAGAAGGAAAGTGCAATTAAATGACTTTATTACATGGACGAGAATCATTGAACTCCAATTTATCCCACAGCATCCATGCCATTAGCCTACACAGTGTTATACGAATACAGCACTTAAGCTCAGTCTAGCACATCAGTGTCTGGGCATATCAACTAACGCAATGCTGATTCCATCTCCATCCTCAATGCATTCATAAGGGCCGGTAAATCCGTGTGGCTCATGTGCAACAAACGTATATATAACAGTGTCAAATACTCTGATTAATTTTGTGTGTTCAGTTTTACTTGTTTGTGTATGCCCTACATCATAAGCACTTGAGATCTTACAGTGTTGTGCAAAAATTATTAAAACAACTTTCAGAACCAACTTATTTGGTGTAACTTTATAATGTTTCATTAGAAAAACTGCCTCATACACCATTTTAGGGTCAACGATATTTGGAAATATGCAAATAATTGAAAGTTTAAGCAATTGACAGAGTAAACTGGATACATATCTTTTAAAATGTAAGTTTTAAGTATAGGCAGTGTTGACTTTTTATGTATTCTTTATGTTAAAAGTTTGAAAATTTAATTTGGTTTATTGAGAAACACATTTATCCTTTAAGTTGTATGCAACATTTAACAAACAACCGTAAAGTCATGTGCTTTGTACTTTTTATTTTCCCACAAGCTATTTTCTGCAAATGACTAAGGTTTTTCCTTCATTGTGCAAAAGGGATGTAGGTTGTCATGGAAACACAGGGTCCTCACAGGCACAAGTAACAAAGCATGTCCTAACTGATCTCACGGGAAATCTATGGGCGGGAATCAGAAAGCAGCCGGACCTCTGTTATGTTTCAATCCTGATAATACAAAGCATGAAGACACGAAAGTTCTCCATTCTTAGCTTTTTATTCCAGTCCATAAGCAAGCCAACATTACCAGTTATTACTTGATAGGCAACAGGTGCAACACCCTTGCATTCTTACTCTTCCCTTTTACAGGAAACGATATCTGGACTACAGCGCCATCTCTTGACAATTACACAACACAACAACACACACTTCATGTTTAATGTCTTGCTGGAAGAGTTTGAGGCTAGCTCCCTACATAAACAATGGTCTATGGATCCGGCTATAGAGAGAGATCGTCTGTAAAGTGCAAAACCCGAAGGGTTTAGGGATACTAAAGTATCATTAGGGATACTAATAATAGTAATTAACTTTAGTGCTACATACTGTAGTAAAACTAAAACCAGTTTCAATTCAGCACAAGAGCATTAATCTGTAATCTGAATTTGGTGAGACTACATTTTAGTCAAGACTATTTTTGTAATAACGCTTTTCGGATTTACAGTCACTTTGCAGAAGGTCCCTTTGGACTTTTGCGTGTCTCCTGGTCATTAGAGATCAATTTAGATTCTCGTTTGAGGAAGACTTGGTTGTTCATCCTTGTCTAAGGAATTATGTGTTATTTGTGTTATAACAACGTTTAGCCTAAGAGTTATTGTTTTTACTATAGTAACAGCACAGATATTAACATTTGGTGGTTTAAATACCCATGTGAGACCTCGCTTCAAGTTTGTTGTATTTTTAGTGCATGATTTTTCATAGTCAGGTAAGTGCCATTTTCAGGATTGTGTCATCCATAATGCTACATATTCCTCATAAATGGACACATGAAAATTAAAACAAAATGACTATTTTATGTTATATAAAGAGACATCCCTTCTCCATTTATTGGATACAATTGCTTCAAGATTGTGCATTTTATTTCACAGAAATCCTACAAAGTTTGTCGTCTCCCAAAAACCGGTTTCTTTTTTGTCACATCCATGTTTATTTCCCTTTTTTAAAATATAAATGTATTCATAGACTGACTTTTTTATGTTTAGACTCTATCAACAAGGGTTTAGTAAAATCTAAACAGATGGTTCAATATATCCGTAACAATTCATTCTTTGAGCATTTTTATGTCATATCCATAATGCAAAATATCACTAACGCTGTGATTTCCTAAAGCTTTAAAAAATATTTTTCTCGTCCCTCTCATATTTTTCCCACCATGTAGTCCCTAAAAGGACTCCGTAGAATTCAGCTAAACATGCTTCAACATGATTAAAAATATGACTCCGAATGTAAATTTTTCGGTGTTTCAGAGTGACTTTAAGATGAGAGATCACCCAACCCGATGACCCTGCAGAGAACAAGTGGTTTTAGAGAATGGGTGGATCTACTTCTGCCTTTCATAAAAATTCATTAGCCTCAATCCATGGTGTGAAAAGTAACGGTGCACCCAAATCTCCAAACATATTACACCAAGAAACAAAACACCCCTTTAAGAGAGCTTTGTTTCAAAACCATTGGATATATGGGGGGAAATAATTTTGGTCAGGTTATATAAAAGCGCATAAGAAACACTGAAATGTGTGGGTTATGAGAGCTGGAATTTCATGTGGAATGGGATTACTGCTCTGCTGGAAACTTGTTTTGTAGAGGCTTTAACAAAAAAGTGAGATTAAAACAGGACCAGCCAAGACATTCACTTTCTAAAGTGTTGTGCCGATTTATAATGTTTTGGAAAACTTTTGCAACTAGTGGACAGAATAACTAGCCACTACACTGGAATAAACCAGCAAGAAATCCATGAAGAAAATCTTCAATGGGGAAAAAGGTTCTACCAGCTATAAAAGGTAAAAAAATAAATGGTTATTTTAGGAACCTTCGAATTAATATTTTTATAAATATACATTATATAAACATACATACACATTATACATAATATTTTTTGCATATCATTATAAACATTTACACTTAAGGAATTAAGTCCATATTTTTTGCAGATATAGCCACAAAAAATGTTGCTGATGTGATCAACAGATCGCAGTGATGCATTTTTAAAAACATGGTAACAAATACAAATAAACTGTAGTTCTGCATGCATGTTCAAGTTTTAAGTTAATTTGTCACTCTTTAGCCTTGTAAAGATGTCCTTGGCATTTAAATGCTTTTGTGAGGGCATAGAAAGTCTACATTAATACAAGAGTTAAATAATAATAATATAAATAGATATACAGTATAATCAGTAAAAATTAGTTGAAATATGCTATCAAATATAAGATTTTTATCATCTGTTTGAAACTTTATTTTTAATGGTCACAACATTGTTTTGCGTAAATAATTTACAGATAGGTTAGCCTAAATGTAAATACTTTTAAAACGAAAAGCCATGAATAAGTAGGGTATATTATTTAGCATTATTTGTATTCTTGCAACATACACACAGTTTTACCAATATTGCATCCATTTGCATTATGGGGTTTTGCAGGTTCTGACATCTGCTGTTCACAACCGGGAGATGCAGGACATGTCCTGTATCCAGAGCAACATCTCAAGTTAATGTGATAAGAATGTAAAAAAAAGACAGAATCTGTTTGGATCTTTTGTGTGATGATGACATCCTCACCTGTGTAAACTCAGAGCTGGCCAGATCTCTCTTAGACTTTGATAGACAGTAAAGCACAGCATCGTGTATGGATGGGAAAAGTTGACTTTTGGTGACCGAGCCGGAGAAAAATCCCCCTCGCTCCAACTGGTCTGCTACACACACTGAAAACACGCACACACGCAATTACAAGCATGCTTACTGTATTTGTTTGAAGATTCTGATAACTCTTTGTGAGTGTGGTTGATCTTTGAGTTGTGTGTCTTTCAATTTACCCACCTTGACATCCAGAAAGGTAAACAGTGACATCAACTTCTGCAAAATCTCGAAATACCTAGACATGGTCCGACACAACAGAATTTTAGTTCAGTTATTACTTCTATTTCATCTCTAAACATTAGTGATCTCAATCTGATAATAGAAAGTCTTTTTGAATGTATATTTTTGAAAGGGAAGCATTTTTTAAGGGTAGCTTAATAATGAGCTTGCATTGTATTTTAATGTTTATGCTGGATGTTTTTTCCCTTTATGTCTCTTACATTTGTCAGTGTGTTCAGTGTGACAGTGTCGATAAAGCTGACAGTAGTGAAGTCCAAGATGATGGAGTGTTTTTCTGTATTTTCAGAGTCCAGCTCAGACTGAAAGCCCCAGTTTATGTTACCGTTGGTTACTGTTGCTATCCCGTTTTCATTGATAATGCATTCACAGTCAGTCTCGTGGGGACAGTCGGTTACATTCTTCACAGAGACCATCATTTTGTTTGCTAACTCTCTCAGGATGCCACTCTAGAAAAACAAATATTATGTTTAGTGACAGACCATTACCTAACAGCATTAATTGCAAAAGCACTTCATTTCGTCTTTTTAGTCTTTAGTTTTCGATATGAAAACTTTGTCAACGTCAAAAGTCTAAAGATTTTTTTTAAATCAGTTTTTTATTTCAACATACGTTTTTAAATTTTAACAAAAATACAACAAAAGAAGAAAATATTTAGTTTATCGTAAATTCAACTAAAGCTACAACTTAGCCAAACACTTTTTTTAAACCCGATAACTAAAATAAAATAAAAGGAAACACAACAGTTTCTCATTCTCACTTGTTTATCTTCTTTCTTCGTTTGTCTCTTTTTCTCCTCTTTCATCCTTTTCAGCTTGCGAAACTTTGGAACATTGATTCCACTCTAGACAAAAATAAGACAGAAAGAACGAGTGAAGGTTGTGTGTTATTTAATTTTTCCTGCTGAATTCCCTGCAGGTTTTTTAACTCTGATGTCATGTGTTAAATTTTTCTTGTGTGTTTGTACCTTCTCGAGTAAGGCTTCTTGATAGAGTTCAGCATTAGCATAGTAGATCGTAGCGGAGGAACGGAAAATGGTGATACCTGAGATTTCTTTGGCCTGTTCATCAACACAGACATGATTATTAAAAGGGTTAGTTCACACATAAAATGCAAATTCTGCCACCATTTACTCATCTTCAGATTGTTCCAAAACTTTATAAATGCCTTTGTTCCGCTAAAAACAACTGAAGATATTTGGAAGAATGTCAGTAACCAAACAGATCTCATCCTCATTTACCGCCATAGTAGGGAAAATAAATACTATGGGGGTCAGTGGGGTTACTGACATTCTTCCAAATATGTTCCTTGTGTTCAGCAGAACTAAGAAATGAAAACAGGATTGGAACAATCGGAGTAAATGATGACAAAAAATTGTTTCAGGTGAACCATCCCTTTAAGTTCAGTTTAAAGAATTGATGAAAAAAGTGATATTGTACATAATGCATAAAAAGCCATGCAAATAAAATATTTTTGTAGTAACCGTAAATAGATGAGACTTTTAACTTTTTGAACACACCAGTCAACAAACAAATGAAATTAAAGTTTGGAGAAATGATTTCAGTATTGTGTTTTTAGTGTGTAGATTTACATTTTGTAATATTTTATAATGTACGAATGAAAGTTACCTCCTTATATGAGTCTGTCTCTAAGTAGAGCTCTGTGCCTGGTACTCTACCAAGTAAAGAATACCGTGGACTAGACAGAAAGAAAAAAAAATAGTTTGACTCATGACACAAGTTTTTATCTTCATAAGAACATAGATAGGCCTATGTGTTCAAACACACACACATACACGCATGTATGTTTTATTATCTCCGTGGGGAAAGTCCATAGGCGTAATGAGTTGTATACTGCACAAACTGTATATTTTATCCCTTACCCCTAACCCAACCCCTAAAGATCGTAGAAAATGTTTTGCATTTTTAGATTTTCAAAATTATCGTTCTGTACAAATATAAGTTTTTTTGCCCCTGACCTCAATTTTGGTTCCCACAGTGACACGAGTCCCCATGAGTTGGTGTGCATTCAGGTTTAGGACCCCTCTAACATATTAAAACCAAGTCCACATGTACATACACAGACACACATATACACCACTGGGTCCTGAAGATCACGGTGAGAAGACTGCAGCCAACAGACGCCACCAGACCCAGATCCAGATTTAAAAAAACGGTACAGAAAAACGTCAAAAGCCACACCAGCTATCAGAAGACACAGAGAATGAGTCATGACACAGTTTCATACACAGCACAGACATCTCCATTACATGACCAGATCTCACCAGGTCCACTCGGTTTCTTCTCCACAGGGCAGGAATATCCCGACACTGCATGAACATTCCTTTCAGATTCACAAACACTATGGTGGACAGCACAGCCTGATGACCAGTACACAAAAAACCAACACACTGAACTGCTAATGGTGGACGATAAAACATTTATTCAGAATTTAAATAAAACATGAATGGATTTGTAAATGATAAAGGTGACCTACTTTAGGAAGCTCCTCAAAAAGTGGCCCAAGCTTCAAAACAGTAACGAGTACAATAATAGCAGATACCACACTAGCGATCTGTTAAGACACAATTGTGTATTTATAAACACGTGTTTACATACATTTGTGTGTTTTCAATGTTTTTGATTGTTCCAGTTTATTACCTGTGTTTTCCCCCCAGTGCTCTCCTGGACAAGACTGCGAGACATGGAGGAGGTGACAGAGTAACACTGAAAGAATCCACCAATTGTGTTACTGAGCCCCAAAGCTACCAATTCCTGCAGAGTTTAAAGTATAAAAGTATTTAGAAATTGTAAAAGCAAACATTCACTTACATATTTAACAAGTTTAACAAAATGTTTGAGATGGGGGTATGCCGGTGTCTTTTCTCTATATATTCTGAGGTTAGTACAGCATATGTGTGTTTACCTGATTGCTGTCTACTTTATATCCATGTTTGAGAGCAAAAGTCTTTCCCAGAGAAATGTTAATGGCATATCCCACCACAGCTACAGCAAATGCATCCACAACAATCGAGGAGAATAAAGACATCTCTGGGATGGTGGGCGAAGACAGCCTGGAAGGAGGTTAGAGGTTATAGATCCAAACCATCATAAATGTATATTCTCATGCCAATGAAATAAAAGATGCTCACTGGAACAATAAGCTTTGGCTTAAGGGATAGTTCACACCATTCAAAAAGTCACTTTGCCTTATTGGCTCTTGTGTTACTGTGACCAATTCAAATAATTGCAATGCTGAGATGCAATTAATGCTGAAAATGCTTTGACGTATGAAAGAAGATAAGTGCTTTGCTGTAGACGTATTTGTACAAACTCAGATTAAAAGTCTGAGTTTTTTCCGAAAAGAAAGAGTTGTTGCCAAAATGTGCAGGTCAATGTTGTTGCATTTAGTTTAAATTGCTTTGAAAAAAGTGGACGGCTTCTTTTAATAACTTGAGTGACATCATACCAAAGATATTTTTATGCTGATTTCAAAATGGTAATTTTCTCGAAGGGACCTGATACGGGCCTGGAGTAATTTACTGTTTGTTCAAATTACGGTAAATCTAAATGATCGATTATAATGTATTATGAAACACACACACTTACCCATTTGGAATCTCTCCCACCACATCAACACCATTAACATCTCTGAGATCAATATAATGTGAAAGAAGAGTCACTGAAATAATCTGTAAATATACACACAAACATTAAAAGCATCTCTTTCTCTCTCTCTCTTTCACTCACTCTCTCTCTCTCTCTCTCTCTCTCTTATACGTAAATACTTACCACCATGAGCTCTATTGGTATAGGTAGAGGTAGTCTGTGACTGTAGCAGGCATTGATCTCTTTGACAATGATCAGAACTGTGAGAGACACCAGACTGACCACCAGAGTAGGAACATGAGTCTGGGGCAATAAACTGCCCAGGTCAAAAAGAGTCTACAAAATAATGAAAACATTAATAACTATATTTATATAATTATATAAAAATAATTGTAATAGAAATAAAGAAATTTTGTATTTAAATCCAAAGCTCAGTTATAACATAGAAATGTCTCAGTTTATGCTCTTAGTATTTAACCCAATAGATATAAAAAACAATGAGATCAAGCACAAATTGCATGCTGTGAGTGTACAATACATACATAAAGCAGCTGCAGGGGTCCAGTAAATCGTTGAGGTGACAGTCCAAACATGTATTTAAGCTGAGAGATGATCACATGTGTGGCTGCACCTGTCGTGTAGCCCCGAACCAGTGGCTCCGAGAGATAGGTCACCACAAACCCGAACCGAATCAGACCCAACAAAATCTGTTAAACAAGATCTTCATTAAGAGGTTTTTATTGTCCATTTTTACTGTCCATCCATCCATCTATTACCCATCTCTATCCATCCATTCATCATCCATTCATCCACCCTTTCATCCATTATCTATCTATCTATTATCTATCTATCTATCTATCTATCTATCTATCTATCTATCTATCTATCTATCTATCTATCTATCTATCTATCTATCTATCTATCTATCTATTATCTATCTATCTATCTATCTATCTATCTATCTATCTATCTATCTATCTATCTATTATCTGTCCATCCTTCCATCCATCCATCCTTCATCCATCTACTACCCATTTGTTCATTCATCCATCCATCCTTCATCCATACATCCTTCTATCCATCCATCCATCCATCTACTACCCATTTGTTCATTCATCCATCCATCCTTCATCCATACATCCTTCTATCCATCCATACATCTACCACCCATTTGTTCATTCATTCATTCATCCATCCATCCATCCATCTATTATCCATCCATCTATTATCCATCCGTTCATGATCCATCCATCTATTATCCATCTACAGTACATCCATTCATCCACCCTTTCATCCATTTTTTATCCATTATCCATCCATCTATTATCCATCCATCCATCCTTCAGTCCATCCTTCCGTCCATCCATCCATCCAACCATCTATCAGTTATCCATCAGTCTATTTTCCATCTACAGTTCCATTTTTACATTTAGTCATTTAGCAGATGCTTTTATCCAAAGGGACTTGCAGAGAGTTCAGGGAGCAATAAGTAATAGGTGCTAATACAAAGTTACTAGATTCAACAAAAGCCAGACCAATACCTGTTGAGATAAAGACAGATTTTTTTTCATTTGTCTTTTAAGTATTCACAGAAGACTTTTTGGAGAAGGTCTTTTTTGAATGTTGTGAGACATGTGATTGACGGACTGAGTGAGGAACAAGGTTTCACCAGGAAGGAGTTGTGAAGGAGAATGATTGGGGAAGCGATTTACTGCCCTTATGAGAAGGCAATACAGACGCAGCTGGTTTGCTGAACGCAGGGGTCTTGATGGGGTGTAGGAGGGTGCAGGAGGTATGCCGGTGAAGATAATTTGCACATTTCCTGCTCAGATAAACATGAGAAATGCGGATGTGATGCAGCGACAAGGCAAGCCTCACCTCTGACTGCACTATACCTCACACACTGGGTTGATGCGTGCAATTGGCATGTGGCTGTTGCTGTCTCTCTAACACCATTATAATGTTTCTGGCACGTTTATTAAACACCCTCACTTTCAACAGTCTGGCTAGTATCTTTCATGAACATGTGTGACATAATTAATCTTGCTAATCGGACATAAAACCGCAATGAAAAGGCACAAGGTGAGGCAGACAGTTACCGAGCCGAAACTGAAGGGGGCAGATATGAGCCGAACAGTCAGGATAACTTGTACAACAAAATGATGGAGAATTTCATGAAGAAGGATAGGCGCATGGACTTCATTTATAAATCAAGGTGGGACCATAAACGGTTTCCAATTGTAGACAAATAATAGGACCAGAATAAAGAACAATTAAATATTTAAAAAACGAAATTTCGACCTTAAATAGAAAATTCTTTAGATTTTCCTGTTATCCTTGGATGGATATTATCCATCTATTATCTATCCATCCATCCTTCCATTTCCATTTATGCATTTGGCAGACGCTTTTATCCAAAGCAACTTATATTGCATGATCCTATACATTTGTATTTGAGTATGTCCATGCCCTTGGCATTGCTAGGGTCTTGCTCCAACCACTGGGCTACAGGAAAGCATGACACGTTTCAATAGGTAAGAGACAGAGTTATAAATATGTATCCAGTGTAAAATAATTTATATATAATAGCACCACGCATTTTTAAAGGAACCTTTTCTGTAATCAGCATCATGATCGAAAGCGTCTTCATCCATCCATCCATCCATTGGTTCTTTCAACTATCCATCAACTGACCATCCATCCACCCACCCCTATCCTTACAAATTCATCCCTATCCATCTCACCTGAAAGATGCCACACAGTAATGTCGTAGCTGCGGCCACGTTTACCCGTAGCTCATCCCTTGCTTCTGTATCCACAATGACTGATCCGTTTGTTCCATTAATAATGAAGCGATCATCAGGTGCCAGTCGCTCTGAGACGCTTCCGATCATGATGCTGATAACAGCAAAGGTCCCTTGAAAAATACAGCACAGTGTCATACTATTATAAATAAATTATTTTACACTGGATACATATTTATCCCTCTGTCTCTTACCTATTGAGATGTGTCTCGAGGTGCCAAAGATGAAGTAAACCAGTACGGGATAGAAGGAGGTGTACAGACCGAAGACAGGTGGAACAGAGGCCAGAAGAGCATACGCCATGCCTGAATAAATCACACACATGCTTCTGATAAAACACATCATTTGTATTAAAAAGTAAGTAAGATACAAAGGTAATTGTATCAATAATATTTTTAGCATTTGTAGCCCCTTATTAACCCTTTTTAGGAGGACAACATACTAACAGGTTTTTGGGGGTTTCTGTGATTATTCCAGTGTTTTTTGGTCTAATGTGTATTTTCTTTTTGTGCTTGTTGAAAACTGACCCTGAGGCAGGTGCATGATTCCCACGCTGACACCTGAAACCAGGTCACCGAGAGCATTATCCCGAATGGAATAACAGGGAATCCAGGAGAGAACGGGAATCCAAGTCAGAATCCAAATCCAAACACGTCCAACTGAGCACCTGGAGCGGAAAGAATGAAGAGATAATAAAGAAAGAGTTCTCATGTCCTTGGTTTTTTAAACAAGTATGTAAACATGCAGTTGTATTTGTCGCCCTGCTGTTAGGCAAGCTCATGTGTCACATTTTAATGGAGTGTTTACCAATGACTGGAATATTTAAGATTAAAATATATTTTTGAGATTTTCTATACCTAAGAGTAACACATATAGTTTTCCAATTTATGACATGAAGGTAAAATAAATCATCCAGCAATCAAAAAAGAACAATGCAAACATTTTTCACACAAGTTCAGTTAAACAAATTTTACATTTACGTAAAAATCGACCACATCTTACCTCACCGAGTTACGGATCCTCTTCTTTAAAGAGGGCCCTTGGATTTCACTCTGCCATCCAGCTACTTCATCCAGGTTAGTTTTATCCAGAATGATCCTCTCCACACTGAATTTGGCTGCAAAAGGCTCAGAGACATCCATACCCAACTTGTTCGTGTGCATGATATGATCCTTTTAATATAGATTGGGGGTTCCCAATCCTCAAACCCCTCCCATGGGGTTACACATGGACCGAGTTCTTCTTCAGTTTAGTTTGAATCAAAACCTGATGAATTATTTCCAGAAAATGGATGTCTTATCAGTGGTCACAGGTCCATCCCCCAACACACCTCCCTCTGTACCCACAGCAGACCCAACATGTGCGTGCCAAATGGATCATGCATCTGCAAATTAACTCATGACACTTGACCAACTTAAACAAACACAGACGTAGAGCATTACTACTATGCTGACATCAACTTTTTGGCACAAGCACAACTTGTAATCTTGATTTTTTTCTTTATGCTAGACAAATTATATGAATGACACCTTAAATTATCAAAAGATACTGTATGAATGTCATGGCTAAAGTCCTTGCTTTCGCTTAGGTTTAAATTAAAAAGTAGTTAACATTCGGCAGACTAATCTTTTGTGTTACTTAATTTTCATCTTCTGTCGGGGAAAACTTTGTTAGAGCTGCCTTAACCTTTATTTAAAATGGTTCTGTGTTTAATATTTGACAGTCAGACATCCCATTCATTAATTTATTTTGATTTATTTTGAGACCAATTGAAGCAGAATGATATTAACAGAAAATAACAAAAATCTCTGGTATCCATTCAAATGATATTATTTCTAAATTATGATATCACCCCAATGTCAATTGTGGTTGAATCTAACGGGAATCTTTTTTTTCTTTTTTAAGAAAATAAATCCTGGCACAATGGCTCTGTGCATGCACTGAAAAAAGTAACTTTCAGAATTTACTTCATAAAATCCCTGTATAAATGTGCCCTAATATTTTTTAGCTAAAATGTTTTAATTCAGGTACAACTTACTAACCATAATAAAATAAATTCTACCTATTAAATACATTTACGGGCGGTATTTTTTAAAACATACAAGACTGGTGGTCTCTGAATTGACATTAGCACAGCTACTGCTCAATAAGTAATATTATGCAGTCAGATGCAAAAGCATGCTGGGAACTACAGATCAACTGCCAAGGTAATTAAATAAGTAAACTTAATTTGACCAATTTAAATGGGTTTTTAAATTTAAATGGGTTTAAGATTATAATATTTTGTTGGATTTACTTAATAATTCAATTAAAATTACTCAAACAAAATAGTTAAAATCTTACAGTAAAAAACAATTTAATACATTTTATTCCTATGATCTTTACGTTATTTTAACTCAATTTTTTGGTTAAAAACAGGATGAAATTCTATGAATATTATTTTCATAATTTATTTTTATAAAATCTACGAAGGCACATAATCGTTTTTTTCAGATATATATATCTGATATTGTTTTTTTTAAATAAACGACTAAATAGGAGAAAACTCTCAAATGCATGTTTGCAGTAATTTATTAATTTGGAAGAAGCTTTTATCCAGATTGACTTAGAATTCAATTTATCGGTATTTTTTGTTCTCTAAGATTTAGATCATTACTGTCATGGCCTTTCAAGCACCATGCTCAACCTAAACCAATTGAGCTACAGCAACATTTATTTATTAACATGGGAAAATGGAATAACTTTTTACATTTACTCATTTGGCAGACGCTTTTATCCAAAGCGACTTCAAAGTAGGAGAGCATATTAACATTTTGTCAACAAGCTAAACAGTACAATCAGTTTACAAGGCCGTGCTACTAGGAGGATTAAAGCTGGAGTAAGCAGGGGAGAAATTTACTAAATTCTAGATTCTTTAATAAAAAAGTAATTTAGTGCCGGTTAAATGTGTGTTATCAAAAAATATATCTGTGAATGTGGAATGGCTTAATGTTTTCTAGGTATTACATTGAATACAATATTAATATATAGAATTTTGAAAAAAAACGTTCAGTATTTTAAACTTCAATAATATGTATATAATATATAACCAACGTATATTATCTATATAATTATATTACGTAATATAATACTTCTAATATTAATATGATATTTTGTGTAATGTTAAATATTGCAGCAAGTGCAGGCTTTTACAGTCAGAAAAAGAACTTACTGCCAAACTAACAGGTAACATTTTGTCTTCTTTTTGACATTGAGTCCCTAAAACAATCATTTACATAAGCGATACATCAACACTTCCTATTATCTGTTAACCTCTGACATTCATCGTCCAATGGTTAAAATGTAATGAAAATGGACAGATAGATTACTTTAAATAATTTCATCAAATGTTAGTAGTATTGTGTTCATTGTGCCGCTATCACTGGTAATATAATACTGTATAAAATGTAACAAGCTTGAGGTATCCCAATAACATCATAATACTTTTATAATTGTGAAATAATTATGCAATGAAATATTCTTTCTTTATGTGTAAGTAGTGTATTGCTCTTCTTCTGCAATGGTCATTACATTAATTATATAACTCACAGAACATTGACTTGAAATGTCATTTTTATATGAAGAAATCCTTTCAAGAACATAGTGTCATGATAATGGTAAAAGAACCCAAATGCAGACAGCCAAGGTGCAACACAAACATTTTATTAAACAAAAAAACCCTGATGGGGCAAAAACTAAATTAAACAAGAACTAAAAAGAAACTCTTCTCACAAGGGGGAAGATGTCTTAACTACGAAAAATACAAAGTCCACTTGAAATAGGCAAGACAGGAACAGGGGAACAAGGAAACCTCCACAAGAACTGCAATGAACCTGCACGGGACAGAAAACTATAGGTAACTAGAAAACTACTCACAGGAAGGACAGGATCATGACACATACTCATTAAGGGGGCATTCGTCTATCAAAAACGGACAAATTATATAACCCATACTGAATTTATTTTCTCAGGTGTTTTTTATTCTAGCCTCATTTACAATCATTGCAGAGCTTTGTGGAAGGTACAAATGAGATCTGTGAGTTATTGACACTGAAATCTTTTAGAATGTATTTTTTGATAATTTTATGAAATAGTTATAATTGTTTTGATGATAAATGACTTCAGCTATTGCATTTAAAAAAGGTTTTCAACATGTGGTACTGGATATGTCTCAAATGAATTATAATGAATGTAAAATAAAATTGTCAACTTCTGTTCCTTTCTTAGGCAGATTACACAGATAGTACTTTATGTCAACTACGTTTACATCTTTGTATGACAAAACAGGTAAAATCGAGAATAAAAAAAGCTACACAAGCTTTTAAAAATAATCAATTGTAATGTGGGCTATTTTTATATCAATGAATGATTCTGAAGTGCCTTGTAACAGAAACTTGGATGGGATATAATTAAGGTACTCCTCCCCTTTTTTAAAATAGACAATAGCCTTTAGTGTGCCTCAATCTGATGATGTGCAGAATGATGTCATTAAAATCTGTGATCTGTATTGGCAAGAGTAATAGTTATAGTTCATTATAGTTAATATTTATGTTTTTTTCTAATTTGAACTTTTTTGAAAAGGGCTCTTAACAAAAGTTTGCTTAGGGCCCCCAGATATCTAGGATCGGCACTGGTGTTGCCAAGATCTTTCCTCCATCTATGCTATCTATTCAAGATCGATGCTTGTGCTTATCAGGAGACAACAGGGGGTACTTTTTGGTTGGTGTTGCCAAGATCATTTCAATGCTATCTATTTAAGATGAGACGCACTTTAGATTGAGAGATGTCACCAGCATGTGTTTCATGTATCTCCGACTTTGCAAACCTGAGATTGGAGGAGGGAGTACGTTTTTGGTAGGTGTTACCAACCCCGCCTTTAAAATGCTTTCTTTTCAAAATAGAGGCTTGTGCTTTTCAGGAGAGAGACTGAGAAACAGTTTTATCTCTGACCTAACGAACCTTAGATTGAGGCGGGTATTACGAATGATGTTAGCAACTGACATTTGGGCATCGTTTACTACCATAGATGGAAAATTTGATATTTTAAAGAAGCAAATAACTGTAGGGCACCTTAGACTAGCATTTTAATTTGTCTTACTATGGTAGCCAATGATGTCCCAGAAATGTCAGTTTTTTTTACATTTTTCCAAATAGCTAATCAGCAGAACAAAGACATCTATAGAGGTTTGACACAACAGTATGATATATATTTTATACTGTTTCATTTCAAAGATTCTTTCATGTGTATATTCTTTTTACATTGTTTGTATACTTTGTGTCATATGTATGTCTAGTATATTATTGTATTTTTAGATGTTTAAAACCGTCTGGAGTACATACCAAAGATTTTCTTTCAGTAAAACACAATAAAAGTGATTTAATTTGAAGCTTTGAGGTTTGGGGATTTCAACACCATCTGCTGGTGCGACGGTGTATTTTGCTTCACTACTTTTTCACTTATTTTGTTACACAGACACATTCTAGCTTCCAGATGAACTGTTGATCCCTATTTCATTGCATAAAAAGGTTATGGTTTTAATTTAATCGGTTGTTGTTGTGCTGGTAGATCTATGGTTGAGGGCTGATGACCCAGAAACATGAGAATTACTAAGAAAACATCTTCTATCTTCATTGTGGCTGTCAGCTTAGCTCGTTCTGGAAAGTAAGACTGTGTAACACTGTGTGACACTCTAAATAAGCGAATCTGCTCAATACCAAATAATTACAGAATGTATAACAACCTCACAGTCTCAGCTCATGATATTACACAGTAAGGACAGTATGACTTCTGTACCAACCAATACAAATTTACTGGTTTGGCTTAAGCAATAAACTATATTTTATTTTGGGATAGAGTCTTTTTTGCATTTACATGCTATTCTTCATTAAATTTTTATTCTTCATTTTTACTATATGATTTATTACTATATTAGATCTTTAGCTTCTTCGTTTCCTGTTTTTAAAGTTATGCTTAAATCTCACGGCCTCGATCGATTTTCAATGACTAAAGAAGTGTCTGTTGTCAATGATGTTATCGTTATTATTTATGAATTTTTGTATTATAATTTAATTATTTTAAATTGGTGTTTTTTAAATTGGTATTTAAAAATACCAATTAAATTTTAAATTGGTATGGTGTCAGACCATACCCCTAGCAAAACCACTGAAGCACAAATACACCACCTGACAACCAGTTGTACATCTAAATACAGGCTTTGTATTCCCTATAATAGGTCACTAGTATCTGTACATGCATGACCTTTCTGACCAAATTCAATTCAACTAGTCTGTGTTTGTGCTTTAACACGAATTGCTGTGCAAATAACCTGCAGAAAAATATGAAGGCATCAAACACCTGTTGCATCCAAGCATAGCAAAAAACACGTTATACAACTTTTTTTACCCACCTTCAAAAGAGGATAGCCACCTCTTTACGAGCACCTTTTGTCAAGTGACGTTAACAACCTTTTTTAACTTTATTACGCCTATAACAACGATGAAATAAAACTGCATGTAAATGGCATGTTAATAACAACAACGTCTGACTAACTGGGATTTAAAAATAAAATAATCTAATCTAATCAACAGAATAACCAGTGCTCTCATTAGTAAAAGATTGTTGCCGAGTGTGGTCATCCAATCCTGACTTGCGATCTTGCGTTCTTGAGACTCCCATCCCACTTTTACTCGTAAAAAGATTCCTGGCTGCTCGCAGGCCAGGCGGTAGCTAATGAGTTAGCTACTATATTCGACGACAGGCTTAACCAGGTCAGTCCGGCCTGTAGTCATTTGAACATTTCTCCATTTCATAGCCACGCAGAACAACCGTGCGTGCGAGTAGAGGCTCTAGATCGCACGTATTTGCGCGTCTTTTGTGCAGTTTGCATCGCATCGTGGTAGTTTCTCGTAGCTCCGCGATACATTAAGTGCATTTCGGAAGCGGCAGAAGACACTTGGATTCAGCTGCAAAAGCCAGCCGAACGCAACAAATCCTCCGGATCTCCAAACAAAGGTTGTAGCTTGAAAACCAAAGGTCGAATTTGCAGCATGGCAAGACCTTCTAGGTAAGCGCGTTATATTTGTTTATTTGTTTACAGTAAGTGTATGTTCGCACATGAAGCGAGATGTATTAGTGTCTCCATGTTTGCTAACTGGCTAACCCGCATTTTCTGCTAGCCAGTTCTATTGCAGTTACGTTGTCGCGCCAAAAACACACAAAACCTATCGTAAACACGAAGACTTTAACCTTTAAATAAATGTAACGTTACGTATTTATTTGCGTTAATATAGTGAACGTACGGTTATGAACACCTCGAGACGGACCTGAGCTAACCACAAGCGGCCAGCGTCAAATAAAAAAGCGGGATAGTAGTTTACGATTCAGGGCTAATTAATAATATACAAAACCACCTGCCAGACATCATGAAGGAAACACGATTCCCTTCGTGGTCTGTGCACGACTGATTTTAAACTTGGATTTATCGGTTAACGTATATTATTAAGGTGTTGTTGAAGAGAGAAGTTTCACGTGTTGTCCATACGGCGCACAGCGCGAAAACTCCCCCAGCGCAATGCGCGCCATTACTTTACACTTACGACGTGAGTCATTTCTGGAAACTTGTGCTCGTGATTAATGGACTTTTAAATCCGCTTTATAATCAGGAAGTAAGAAAAAGGTTTGGTATCCAAAACGTTTACATTTGATGTTAAATACTCTGCATTTTAATTTCAGTCTTTCTGGATTCAACCCAAAACCTCAAACCATGTTGAGCAATAGCCTATTTATAAAAAGGGATTCGTTACGTGTAATTTATGGATTGAAGAGACTGGGTGTGAATATAATCTGACCTGCAGGGCCTGGAGTTCAATGCCCTGTCTGCTGGCTGACTCCAGATCAGTTCCTCCACACTGCTGTTGGCATGGCAATGAACCGCTCCAACATGGCACCTATGTCTCCTCCTCTGCCCCCTGTACCAACCACAGCAACACAACATAAGAGTGATGACAACTCTGTTGCCACAGGAAGAATAAATAGATAGAAATACAAAAAATACATCTGCTGATATTTAAAACTGATTTTACTTTTGAATTCAGAAGATTGTTTGGTTTTCATATTTATCATGTAATAGACAAAACAGGATATTTTAAAACCAGTATTCTCTATTATGATGCGTTTAAGGCCTGCCTAATTGAGCTGTAGTTACATCAGCGTAAATCATGTCATAACTGATTTATAGATGCATTTTGAATGCGTTTACTAATGGGCAATGTATGTTCAATGTGTACAGGAATAAAAGGGTTGTCGACTACGCCCAGTTCCAAGAGTCGGATGATGCAGGTGAGATCTCGTAATGAAAACATCCACATTTTATTCCTTCGAAATGACATTAAACTGGAGCTCAGTTGATAAAGCAGTATGTGAACGGTGTAGAGATCATGGGTTTGATTCCAGGGAGCACCTATACTGATAGAAAATGTGCCTTAAATGCACTGCAAGTCACTTTGTATGAAAGCATATACTAAATACATATGATACTAAGTTGTATGTGCTGGGAAAATGTGACTCATGATTTTAATTGGAATTGTTTTACGCAGATGAGGACTACGGAAGAGAAACCGAGAAACCTGAGAAACGCAGGTAACCCTTTCTGAATTAATGTAATATTATTAGATGGTAACATCGTAAAATGTTCATAAAATCGTATTGACTCTGTATACGTCATGAGTTAAAGGGATATTTCAGTTTGAACACTACTGTCATGTTCCTATGGGTTTCGTTTGGAACATTAATGAACTTGCGTAGGTTTTGCATTTAATGTACTAAATAGATAACGGCCTGTTATTTTATTTCATAATCCTCTACCTTTTCCTATATAGTGACGATTCTCGAGTCAAGGACCACAAGAGTAAGTCAGGTTAATTTTTGGCATTATTCCACCTTTATATGTTTATTGTTGAATATTCTGTAAAAAAGCTTTTCCATTGTCATATTCCAGAAGACTTAAGTGACGATGACAATGACTATGGAGAGGATGAGGAAGATGACGATGATGCTGGTGACAGTGATTTTGATGCTAAAGAGGCCAGCAGGGGGAGGCAGGTGACAACTAAACGGAAAAGGCCAGCAGGTACTACCAATATAATCACTACATGTCTGCTTCATTACACACTAGCTTGCTTTTATTGACTTTTTAAGCACATTTTTGTTTGTTCATACGACATATGAAAATGTCATATGTTTTATAAAAAAGTCAAAAAGTCTTGCCATTCTTTTTTTGCATTGTTTTTTGTTTTTACATGTGTGTGTTTTTGATCAATGCTAATGCGCACACACACCTTCAGCTTGTGGTAACCCTG
Source organism: Triplophysa dalaica (assembly GCF_015846415.1). Taxonomy (NCBI): domain Eukaryota; kingdom Metazoa; phylum Chordata; class Actinopteri; order Cypriniformes; family Nemacheilidae; genus Triplophysa; species Triplophysa dalaica. The sequence continues at coordinate 10,098,581 of NC_079561.1, read as the reverse complement.
CATGTCTTTGACACACAGATGATAGTGATGATGACGTAAAGGTTGTGAAGAAGAAGGGCCGGCAGGTGCGTCAGGCCGCCACTAAAGCTGCATCCAAACAGAGGGAGATTCTTCTCGGTGATGGAGGAAGTGAGGATGAGGAGGGGAAGGAAGAGGAGGAGGAAGATGAAAGTGATGCTTACACTGGAGGTACAGCCGTTATGATATCACAAAGGGAAAATAAAGCATTGCCTATGAAGTGTGTTAATGTGTTCTAGGGCTGGGACAAGATTTACACTCATTCTACGCATCAAAATCGATTCTGAAACCCTGTGTTTTATGCACAGCTCTTCTGTGAACTACAACTTGATCAGTAGGAAGTACTGCTCGATCTAAAATCACTACGACATCGAGTTGTTAATAACGTGTATTTGAAAAAGCGACACCTCAACCATCATCATTATACATATACTTTAGTATCATGACAAAACGTGAAAAGGTTTGAGGAACAGCGATAGAATATCACCATTGGCATTTCCTGGAACTGTGTGTGTGTGTGTGTAAATCGTTCTTCTGTCCCATATTCAGAGTTTCTGTGTGAGAGCGCCCTCTGGCTTTCGGATGCTTCGGCATTTAACCGTGGTTCAATGAGGAAACAGCACATGAATTGCAGGATATATCGGCCCTAATGTGGGCCCTAATGTGTTAGAAGTTATAACCTTTTATTATATTTAATAAGGCTGTTGTTTTAATGCATTAACTTAGTATTCTTGTGTTTTTTATTTAATTTACACATTTAATTGTGCACTCCTCCTGAAGTTCAGAGCAGGCTGACTGGGTTCTCGACACGTTTTTAAAAGTTTGATTTTTAACTTGTTGGTGTTGAACAAGTTCGTATGGTGAAAGAGGTTGAAAAATGGACTTCAAAGACAACAGTTTGACTTTTGTGCTTAAACCAACAATTAAAAATTAGCACAGGCAGAATGCATGAACACGTACCGGGTGAAAACCCTTAAAGGGAGGGTTCACCCAAAAACGAAAATTCTGTCATCATTTACTGACCCTCAGGTTGTTCCAAAACTATTTAAATGTATTCGCTTGGTTAAACACATGGGAAGATATCTGGAAGAATTTAAGTAACCAAACAGATCTCTTCCTTCATTTATTGGCGCAGTAGGAAAAATAAATACTATGGAGGTCAATGGGGAATGAGATCTGTTTGGTAACTGAAAATCTTCCAAATATCTTCTTTTGTGTAGCAGAACAAAGAAATGTATGCTCAAGAATCTGAGGGTAAATGATGACAGAATTTTCATTTTTTGGGTGAACTATCCCTTTAAGTCTATCTCAGATTGACCAACTCGCTTGCAAAACGTAATGCTACATTGATACAGAAACAAAAGCAATATATTGACTTCTAAATATTCAGTGGTTTACTAATATGTAGTTATTTCTGACAAATTTTTATTAATTTGATCCTAAAGCAATATTTTGCTTTTCTGCCTATAGAGGACTCAGGCAGCGATGAGGACTTCATGGTGGAGGATGACGATGATGACAGCGACTACGGGCGACCCAAACGAAAGATCGCTAAAGTCAGCAGGAGAAGCAAAGAATTAAAGAAGTCACCTAAACCCAAGATAAGGGCTTCAGGTACCCAGAATCTCACCATCAGATCATGAAAGAAAACACAACTATTGCCCTTCATACTTTTATTTCAATAATAACCATGTGTCAACCTCAACTGGTTTCCTTTATTCCCAGCAACCCGAGGGCCTAAGAAGAAGAGAGGAAAACGGCAGACGAAGGGGCGGAGAGTTGTGAAGAAGGCTTCACCTAAAGATGAAGAAGAGGAAGACGACGAAGATATCGAGAGCAACAAAGAGGAGGAAGAAGATGGGGGCAAAGAGGAAAAGAGGAAAGAATCTCCCGCCCCCAAGAAGACGCTGGACGACGATAGTGGCGGAGAAGGGGAGGAAAACAATGACAACGGAGAAAAGGAAGAGAAGGAAAATGAGAACGAAAAAGAGGAAAAGGACGATGTTTCTGAGGAAGAGGCTCCGTCAGGTGAAGACTGAGGTCTTACCTGATGGTGAATTTGTCTATCTTTCTGTTTTTCTGAACAAGGAGCAGTAGAATTTATTTCTCATAATACTCGAAGAGTGTTTTGGATGTTTGTTAATGTCTCAGCGTGTAAATACCATATCTCAAAGGAATCTGTAAAGTATCTTCAGACCGATCCTAGAAACGGATGATTTGGCCTAATCCCAAACATGGGATTTTCTTCACTCTAAATGCGGTATTTCATATGAATATTTATCGATGTTTCAATTATAGCTTTGCAATCTTTTTGCTAAAATCATTTTGTTACAGTTGTCCTTCAGTGTATAACAAAGAAGGAAGGTTGTGGAATTGGCCCCCAAAACAATATACAGATAATACTGTAGGCTTTCTATGCTTCATGATAAAGGGCACCTTACATTTTTAAGATTGCATTTGAGAGAATCCCCCCCTCCCAAAAAAACCTTTGAATTGGTTTAATGCACATGATCTCATCCCTTCCACCACGTTAACAGGTAAATAACAGGCAAAATTATAGTGCACATATGCTTGTTGTCATGACCTGCACTGGATACTCGTGGCGCGATTTCCTCCAGTCCGTCTACATGGCTTCATACTGTAAATTGGCTAGCTGTAGTATGCTACTTTCTCCCACTTTTCGTTCAGTCAATTCTTGATTCAGTCTAGTAAAACTGCTTTTTCCCGTCTAAGCATTTGAACTAAAATGACTTTTCTATGGTTGTATTGAACCTCTTTCATGGGTGGAATGGTTTCATGTACATGGTGCGTCATGTTCAGGCGAAGGACGGCAGTGGGCGGAGTCTCAGCCAAATGGGCGGGACTCTGTCTTTGTCAACGATGTAATCTTTGAGAGTGAGTGATATGTCTGAAGTGAGCTAGTGGAAACCTTATTATTGACCTCTGTGATGCTTCATGTGTGCTTTTTTAAGAATATTTTGATGCTTATAGATGCCTTTTTAAATGAGCGGTCTCTTTAGCCATTAGAATGGTAAAATGACCTTAATCGAGCGCACACCATTCATAGCTGTCTCTGCTTCATTTCACTATTTTTATCGCTTGTATCGCCATCCTAATCTGTAGCCTTTCGATCTATATCATAATTTATCCAAAATAAATGTTTGTTTTAATTACACTATTCTGATTTTTGTAAAATTTGTTTTACAAGGAAAAAATAAAATGTATCTTTAAAGAATTTGAGTAGTTGGTGTGCTGTTATTCAGTTTGTTTATAAAGCATTGAAATAGTTTACCGTAAAAAAATTATTCTGTCACCATTTTCTGATCCTTTTGTCTTTAGTTTGTAACCGGACAGCGAGGGTACCCATTGGCTTGCATTGGTTTTGTGTCAAAATATAAAAAGCTCACCTTAGTAAGAACAACTTGTGTTTTCAGTCAGGATTTCGCTCCAAGCATAGTACAGAAACTGCCTTGGTGAGAGTAACTAATGATCTGTTATTGGCTGCTGATGATATCTATTCTTGTTTTGTTTGATTTAAGGTCAGCCTTTGATACCATTTCACACTCTATGTTGCTGAACACTACTATTGGTATCTCTGGTATTCCTCTCGCCTGGTTCACTTCTTATCTCTCTAACCATACACAGTTCATACAACTGAAACGTTTCCATTCCCAACCCTCTTCAGTTAACTGGCGTTCCTCAAGGATCTGTCCTAGGGCTTTTATATTGTTTCTGATCTATCTTCTCCCACTTGGTAATATATTTTCCAAATTTGGTATTAAATTTGACTGTTATGCTGATGACACACAACTTTATGTATCGACTAAACCTGACTCCATTCTTCCACCTATCTTTCTCACTAACTGTCTACATGAAATTAAAACAAGGTTTTCTGCTAATTAGGATTAGGAACTTGAGGGTCATATTTGACAGTACTCCATCATTTGAAGCTCACATTAATAGTATAACTCGGTCTTGTTCATCTTCGTAATATTGCTCGCTTTCGTTCATCTCTTACCCCACATAGTACTGCCATTCTTGTCCACTAACTTGTAATTTCTCGCATTGACTACTGTAATTCTCTTATTTGGTTTACCACATAAGCTTCTCCATAAACTTCAGCTGATTCAGAATTCCGCTGCTCGTATCATAACCAGGACTCATCTATACAACACATCACCCCATCACTTCAACAGGTTCATTGGCTTCCTATCAAATCTCGCATTGAATTAAAAATCTTCTTCTCACTTATAAAAGTCTCCATAACCTCGCTCCACTTTGCCTCTCAGATCTGATTCGGCACTAAATTCCTTCTCAAACTCTCCGCTCTTCTTCACTGGGTCTCCTCTATACACCTACGGCCCGTTTAACCACCATGGGTCTCAGAGCCTTTAGTCGGGCTCCTCCTCTCCTTTGGAATTCTCTCCCTGCTAACATCCGTAATTTAGACTCTTTACCTCAATTTAAAGCTAAACACAAAACTTACTCATTCAGAATATTTTATCCTACATGATTACTGTCTGCACTTTATTATAATTTTTTCTCCCCTGTGTTTTATTGATATTTTTATTGACTTCTTTATTACTTCTGATGCACAGTGACTGAGTGGTTTGAAAGACGCCTTAAATAAATATTATTATCAATGTATCCTTTCGTTGGTGTAATGGAAATTACGTGATCTTCAAGTATTTTTCCAGATTATGGACTGTTTTTTATTATGTAAAGGATTTTTTTTCTTCAAAAAATCACACTATGCAGTCAAAGGAATTTAAGATGTACACATTTATTATAATAATAAATGTAGTCTGTTATACTTGTATGGAAATAACATGGTGATCTTTTTGGGATTATAAAGGATAAAGTTTAAATAAATCTTTTTAGAATAGGTGAAGTATGCTATACTAAATACATATATTACAAAGTGTTGAAGTATATATAAAGCACCATGTGATTTGTCCTCAGTAATTGATGATCAAGAGTTACAAGTTTTTCTTTAGTAAAGTGTCTTTTTTAAATTTGTGAATGGTGTAGATCACATTAACCCGACCTTCTAGTTTATGAAACTCATTATGTTTACAAAATGAACACTTGTATTGAGCAAGAGATGTTCTAGGAACTTCTATGAATTCCCTTAGGTTGGTGAAAGATTAATTGAGACGTTTGGAGATGAATCTGTTGTTTAATTTGGTGAATGATTCTCTGTGTTGATGGGTGAAGTACAAAACAAGTTTATTTATATTTAATTTCTGTGTTCAAAACTCCATCCCTCAATTACTTACTGAGAATCTGTAAAACAAATAAAAACACCAGATAATAGCAAACCTAACAGAGAGGCACAATACCTTATTGCCCCATAATGTATGTTTTTCACGTTGTTACATGAACATGATAACAAAACCACAAGGGCACCCTTAATGTTTACAGTGGAGGGGTGCAGTGTTTCCAGCAGGTTGTGACCCACGGAGGGTCTCATCTGGAGTCACATTTGAGTTGTGTTATAAGAATTTTCTATCCTGCTTTCTCTGGAGTAGGTAGAGTGAATGGTGGTGGGTCTTCAACCATACCGGCTTTTTTAGATGGTCCTGGAAGATGAACATATTAAATCATATAAATATTGTATTTTCATCCTGTTGTATGTAGTGCCATGGCACAGAGTCTTGCATGTAAGAAATTCACCGCCAGTACACTTGTGTATGCGTAACAAAGAGATTTGATTCGATAACGTAGCCTAGTTAGGGTGAAAGTATTTCTGTCGGTTTAAGTATTGTGCAATCTAAGGTTTTACCTGCGAGTTTTCTGTGGATGTGGTTACATAAAACCAAGAACAAGAGGAAGATGAAGGCAAGACAGCCGAGAAGCATGCCACACACCAGGAAACTGTAACTTCCTTTAGCCTGAATCACCTGGAAAACATTTACTTGCTCAGAAAAAATTCTCAGGTTTTCAAAAAGTAACATACAAAGTACTTACAGATCCAACCAACACCTGCATAGACATCTCACCCATTTGAGCAGTGGCCACCAAGACTGAAGTTGCACATCCTGAAAAGTGCAGAAACAGAAATTTTATGTTTGTTGATGTGTGTGTGTGCTGGGACCAACGGTGGCCCCAAAAGGATTGTAAAACCGACTTTGTCCAATACAAACTCCTCCCGAAAAAATATTGATAAAATTAATAATTGTCTAAAACACATTCTAGCCAATTTGTGCTATTAGGACAACAGCTCAACACACATAACTACAAAACTGTGTTAGATTTAGGAGTAGGGGATATAGCAAATAGTCTTAACTGTGTGAAAACAATAAACATCAGTTGGAAGTCTTTACAAAAATAGAAAAACAAACTTGAGTGTATGCACAGTGTGGACAAAAAACCCCAGAGTATACAGGGCAGCACATAAGTGTTTAAAGCTAACTTGAAGTGAAGACATTTAAAGTGATCCTCAATACTTGAAATCTCTGGAAGTCATGTCAAATCAAATTATGTCAACAGGCTTTTGTGAGAATAAGAGAATATCACTTTCTTAGAGGGCAAATAGCACTTTCTTAGTATGAAAATATGAACCGACTAATTAAACCCAAGTTGTGTGTGTGTGTGTTTTATACGTAGGGACTATGTCAAACATGTCCCTGCTGACCAGCAGTCCCCACAAATTTTCTTGTGAACATATCAAATGAGGCTTAGTTAAAAAAAGAAAAATGCAAAAAGGTTTGTGTGAGGATTTGATTTTGGGGAATACACCGTTTGTACAAAATTAAAATCATTGTGCCTTTGAAAATTCCCCACAATGTGTGTGTGTGTGTGTGTGTGTGGTGGGGGGCTAAATGTACCCACAAAGTAATTTTCGACCTTGTGGGACATTTTGTGGTACCCATAAGAAAAACATCTTATGAATGTAAATTATGTTTGTTTGAAAAGATGTCTAATAAATTAAAATAGTAAAAACTAAAAACAAGATATTTTTTAATAGTCTGGCGATTATTTTTATAATGAATATTTTTTTTCCAGTTAATGTCAAGCTCTACACTATTTTTACATTTATGTGAGTGGGACGAGGACCTTGGAATATTGTTGAATACAATGGGGGGCCTTTGTGTCAAAAAGGCAGAAAACCCCGGGGAAAGGGGATACAATATACAGTTTGTACAGAATAAAAAGCATTGGTCTATGAAAAGTTATCATAAAACATGGAAACCATGTGTATGCTATTTACCCGTATAGTTCAGGATGTCTTCAGTATAAGCCAGTAAGCAGGGAAAAACGCTGCTGAGGAAAAGCCCAAGCAAGCTTGTCCCCACAAACAGAAACAAACTGTTTGTGTAGAAGACCAACAATAGCAGCGATATAACAATCACACCAGCCTGCCCAAGAGAGAGAGAGAGAGAGAGAGAGAGAGAGAGAGAGAGAGAGAGAGAGATCTGACAATTACAAACCAGTCCATTATATCTAGGTTCATGTGGTAATTTGATGGATACAAGAGGGTTCATTTCACAGACTTTTCGCAGGTTCATTACCAGGTTGACGATGAGCAGGTAGACGGGTCTTAAGCGGTATGACAGGGGGATTGACACCAGGCGTCCTGCAGTGATCGCTGCCCAGAAGACACAGTTGAGATATGCCGCCATTTTTGCATGCAGTGACATGGGAGGCGAAACAGCATATGTATAAACAAAACCAGCGTAGACCCCCTAAAGAAGAGATTCAAAGATCAAAAGGTAATAAAATCTACATATTAACAAATATTGTTATGTATTTACCATAATGCCTTCTGACATAAACAGGACAATCCCACCCAAGATATGGATGCCAAGAAATGTGACAGGTAACCTGCTCAGATTACCATTCATACAGCAGCTGAAGAGATTTCCATGTCCTGGAAAATATGATTTCATTGGAATTTTAGTATCACAAAAACGTTAATACCACAAATACTGCAGATCAAAAAATGTTAATTTTGAAGAATTTTGGTGCCCCAACAACACTGGATGTCCAGTATATGTATAATAGTGGTGGGCCGTTAACGGCGTTAACGCAGTGAGACTTTTATCGCGCGATAAAAAAAATGTCGCCGTTAATCTATTCTCAGAGTTGGGTTGGCAGCTGGGTCTATACTACGCAAGCTATGATGACTTTCACCTTGATATTTTAGCGCGGATGTATACCAGCTTAACTGCACTGTATGGGGCGAGAACGAGATTTTTCAACTCGCGTGATTCGCGTCATTCGCGGAAGCAGAAGCCGCCTCATCATCTCATAACCAGGGCTTCATTCGCGCGATTCGCGCAGCAAGTAGGTCTATTGGCTCTTTTCATTAACATATAAATCACTCGCGCTTGACACGCCATTCGCGTTTGGTCTGAACACAACATAACGTTACTGTGAAATTACCGCATCAAACGTGACGTGCTAACATGGATGCAGCTATGAAGCCGCCGGGTTTGCTTCAGGGAATATTTATTTTTAAGAAGCTTCCCAATGGAAACATCGACAAGACTAAGGTTGTTTGCACCTTGTGCAATGCGGAATTGGTTTAAAAAAAAATAAACTTTCTCTCAACAGGTAGTGGTCTAGCTTTAGTTGAAACCAGTAACTTTGTATTGAGATCTAATGTATTATGGCTCCTGTATGACATATCGCTTGTTGCTCCCTCACTCTTTGTAAGTCGCTTTGGATAAAAGCGTCTGCTAAATGACTAAATGTAAATGTACTGTAGGAGCTCTTCCAGTCTCAAGTACCACCTAAACACAAATCATCCCTTAGCTAATGCGGAAGTAAACACAAGTTCATCTTATTGAACATAATTTAATTTTCATCACCAATTATCATAGTAGAACTGCTTTCTCAAGCAGTTTGTGATGCATTTTGGAAACAGGAGATGAGCCCCTGGTCTAATGCGCCACCTGGCTTGAGAAACCCGTTCTCAAAGACTTACTTTTAGTCATTATTTGGGTAGCACACATATTCTGAATGCCTTCGGCAGAATTCAAATGAGCCATTTTAATCTAGATTAATCTAGATTAATTCCAAAATTAATCTAGATTAATCTAGATTAATTCCAAAATTAATCTAGATTAATCTAGATTAAAAAAAATAATCTATGCCCACCACTAATGTATACTGAAACATTTCTCAAAATATCTTCTTTTGTGTTTCACAGAAGAAAAAGGTTCTAAGGGTAAATATATAATGACAGAATTTTTATTTTTGTGTGAAATTATGATCACATGACCAGTTTGAGCAGCACGAATACCTTCAGTTACTGGTTCATGCATCTCTTTGGTGCCTGATGCCTGGGTCTCCATTTCCAATTCGTCTTTGTCCAGCAGCCGCGGAGGGCTGTTTGGACAGCAGGGAAGCAGCTTCTCTCTGTACATCAGCACGAGAACCGCAATCGGCACAGGCAACTAGAAGAAAACAAGTGGAATTGATCTCACAAACATCAAGCACCTTTAAGACACACAAGTGCTGTGCACAATCTTACATTTATGAGAGCCATGATCCAGAAGGCATACGACACGCTGGGTTTCTCCTGAACTGGCAGAGAGTGTGGGGAAGTATCGTGGATTACTGGCGCTAACCTGAAGTGGTGGAGTAACACTGAGGCGTTTTCGGTGCTGTTTGCACCCAGGCAGTGTTCAGAGATGAACGGATCTGCAATCAGGGGACTTATCAAAGCACCAAGCCCAATGAAGAAGTGCAGTACCTGCATTCAGAGTCAAAACAGACATCAAATGTGAAGAACACGATTCGGAAAAATAAAAATAAATATTTTTATGGTAAATATTTTTTTGTTTATAAAATGTGGTCCTCTACTGAAAATCAACATTTTGCCATGGGCATTTGAATATATGCATCAGTTTTTAACACAATACATACTATTTTTTACATGATTGGATGATTTTGCTGTAATTGGCAGAGTCAAGTGTGATTGATATGCAATGACAAAATCATTTTGTTAATTTGACTTTCTTATCACAGCATTGCTTTTATGTCCACTATCTCACTATGTTATGTGGTGTTTCTCACCTGCAAGAACATGGCAGAGTCTTTCTTATAAATGGACACCAGCTGGATGTTTGCAATAGTATCAATGAAACCCATAGCCAGACCTGACACTGCCATAGCAACTGCCAGCAACAGCACATTATAGCAAAATGGAATGATGGCAAAAACCACGGAGATGATGAAGGTGGAGAGGAAGAGGGTGGTTAGGGCACTCAACAACCTGAAGAAGAGAAAAAGAGCTTGTGTGAGAAATATTATGATTTTATCCGTTATTTCTCATTTCAAAGAAAAAAGCTTTTTGAATCATTTGATTTTTAGAAGTTGGGTGATTTTAAATGAAAGTGTAGCTTTCACAAATCTTTTACTTGATCTTTGTCAGTTATGGAAGCTTAATGTGTTTGAATCATCACCAAACTCTCTTTTTAATTTATTTATGTACTTTCATAAAACATTTAAATTCATGAAATAACCTGCAAACTACAGAATTGAACTGAAGATCAAGCTGGAGTTTAAGAAGAATGCTGAAATAATTATTTGAGGTGCAATGAAATTTGTCTCCCTTGGAGATCTGGACTATCCAACTTCTGATTGGTTCATTAATTAATCTAAAACTCACCTCCACAATTTATCCTAATCCTTACCACAGAATTGAGATACAGAGGTCCGTTTTCAATATGACACCGTTGAGATTATTGCAAACCACAGATCAACACTTAAAACTGAATTTACTGAACTGAACACTTAAGACTTAAAAGAACAACAGAGCTACAGCATGCAACTTTTTCAATCATTTAAAATTTAATTAATTTCTTATTCAAATACTACAAAAGCACTATAAAGCAAACAGATTTGATGTAGTGTACATTACAGAAGGGCTCAAGTACGGAATTAAACTCGATCTTAAGGCAATAAATGGTTAGTGAAAAGTTTAATGTTAAGAAAAGGAAATATTAAGTGATGAAAAAACTCCTTCCACAATAATATTTGAAACATTATTTATTCTGGAAACTCACAAAAGAGAATAATTTACTGAAATGATTGTGTTATGTGTTATAAGAACATAGGGATAAAAACATTTCTCAGTATACTCTTAATAATAAAGATGCTACATGATGTCATAGAAGAACCATTTTTTTTGCTGTCGCTCTTAAAAATAAAGATGCTTAAAAGGTTCTTCACAGCAATAACATAGAAGAACCATTTTTGTTTCCAAAAGGACCATTAAGCCAAAGGTTCTTGAAAGGCGGCATTAATTAAAATCACAATTTTAACCCGAGCTTTTGTTATATAAGAGGGAATGATATTCACGCGAACATCCTGTAAGTGTCAGTACTGAAAACGCCCTTGTTACTGAGATTACATCTGTTATTGACACCAGGCCCAGTTAACGCCAGGTTCTGGAATACACCTGTCTATGACGACATTTATAGGTTGAACATCGCCTCCACAGAAAGAATATCAACGACTTCTTCTCTAGCCCCACCCACTGGTTCACGCATGACAATTCTGAAGTAACACAAGTGGTGCAAAACCAGATAGATCGAGCTAGAAATAAACAAACATGCCATTAAAGATAGCTAAATAATGTGCCATCCCTGGTTGTGGAAGAATACAGCCGCTGCATAACCTTCCTTCGGATTCTGATATAAGAAATGCGGGGTTCAAGTTTATTTTTAAAGACTTTCCAGCTCATGTGGGAAAAAAATTGGAGCGTTTGTTGGTTTAATTTCTCAGAGGATTCCTACCTGAACAAGGCACAGGTTGACACTGAATTTGTAAAGAGTTTAAAATGAAAAAGCAGTGCTGTGCCGTCAATATTGGATACGATAGGAATGGCGCAGCAATCTGATGTGAGTAAAACATTTTTGAATTATGCGTCACAATACTGATGTGGGGAGGCCATTTATAAATCACAGGAGGTCTCCAGATAATACTGGTGCAGTGCAAAAACTGTGAATGGTGCTAATGTGTAACCAAACGTTACTTCTCTAACCAAATTGACAGAAGGCTTCAACTACATAAACTCCTATCCAATCAAAGCAGTTTACTTCCAAGTGTCTTCAATGCGGCACACCCATTAAAACCGAGCGTTTGCAGAGCTGGCCTAAAAACCTGGATAGAAAGTAACATATTACTTATTGATTTGGATGTTTTTGGATGTAAAAACCATGCAAACGTCATAAGTAGACCTCATATAACAATATAAAACAATAAACAAGCCCAGTTCATCAGACCTTTAAACAACCACTTCTTCTTACTTTTTATAATCTAACGAACCTTTTTCACCACAAAGAACTTTTTTTTAAACAGAAAGGTTCTTCAGAGGTTAAAGGTTCTCTGTGGAACTTAAAAACTAAAAGTGTTCTTCTACGGCATCAAAGAACCTTTTGAAGCACCTTTTTTAGGAGTGTATGGTGCCACACAGAACCTTTAACATCGAATGAACCTTTCTGTTTCACAAAAGTTTCTTTATAGTGGAAAACATTTCTTTAGACTATGAAAAGGTAAGAAAGAAACAGTTCTTTTAAACTGAAAGGTTGGAACCGAGGAACCAAAAGTGGTTCTTATTGCGGTGAAGAGCCTTTTGTAGCACCTTCATATTCTGCAAGGTGTGGAAGTCATTTTCTGGCCTGTCCAATGCTCTGTAACAGCATAAACGGGAAACCAACATCTGACAATATACTGTATGACCAATACTGTCAAAACATTTGAACAAAGCAGAAGTGCAGAAACACCCCAGACACTATATTTGTATTGTGACCGATATGTACTAAAAATCTAACACTAAATGACACACTGTGTATCCTGATCAGAGTATTACAGTAGAAGAGTGTTTATGTCGAACACCTCAGTGACAGGGGTACTGAAATCCTTGTATGACTCACGTTTTTCTGAAAACTCCTCCAACTGAGGTCCCGACGAGCAAGCAAAACTGCTGGGAGAAGAACACCCAGGTGATCTCCTGTAATGTGGAGCCGGTTTGACATTTCAGATCTAGGATAGTTGGCCCCAAGAAGGCGATGCTTAGTCCAAAACTGAAGAAGACGCTCCAGTATGTCAGTGTATGTTGACAGTTCCTTTTGAAAAGTGTTAATATACGCTCCTCAATTAACATAGCGTGAAGATCTCCAAACTATCCCTCTTCCTGTATTTTTGACTCCTGGTTCCTGGATGCTTCTTTTAGCGTTTCTAGGTTGCTTGGTTAGATGACAGTGTAGATCAAAGAATGGGTGACCATGTCCTGCATTTATATTCCTTTACTCCTCCCAGTTCATGAACCTTTGTGCGAAAATCTGAAGTTAATGCCTAAAAATCAACATCTCAACTGAGCTCTTCGAAACTGTCAATGATTTTCAGTTGAACGGTCAATGATTTTGATGTGAGACTTGGATCAGAATGTTATGATGTCAACATTTCAGAAGAAAGAACCGGATTTCTTTAAAGGACTTTTTTAAATCTAAAACATTATCATTGAATCAAGATGTGCACAGCTAAGAGCATTTAATTTGGGACATACTGTCAATAACACCTACAATTAGCAGGCCAAAGAAATTAAAATCAATGCAATGCTGTGAGGATACATCATTTACATAAAACTCCAGATGATGGAGAATCATTAGCTATTTACATCTACATGTTACTTGTGTTACTTATACGTAAAGCACTGGTTAGGCGATGCCCTATGGACCCAATGTTATACAATCTTTATCATTTTTTTACTTGCTAAAGTGTCTGCATGTGCAATTTCTATTCATTTTTGCCATAATACAACTGAATAATACTGGGTCAAACACTATGTATTGTTCCATGGTCATCTATCCCACCAGACTATCTTTCAAATTTCTGTCACTTTCTCAATTTATCTGATGTTTATGTACTGTAGATGCTCCTTTCAAACAATAAAGTTGTATTATTTTACATGACTTAAGAATTGAAGGACGTTTTTTTCTGTGCTGGTTGACACGTTACATCAATGCTGCATGAAGAGAATAGGTTCTGATGTGACCTTGAGAAAAAAAAAAAATTCTCTGCAAAAGTAATATATTTTAAACAGTAAAAAAATCATAAAACAGATGTATTATCTTTAGAAAAATCTTTTTTTGTTGTTGAAATTCTGTAGGTTTTTTGTCTGTCAATGCACCTTTTGAAATAGCTTCCTGGACCCCAAGTTAACACCCTGTCTTTAACCTTATGCATATATTAATATGTAATATAAAATCTAAAATAATTTGTCTTTTTAAATCATTTTCAAAGCAAAGTTTACTTAACTGAAGATTGTATAGTGCACAATAAGGAATATGTGAATAAATTGTATCTCAGTAGAATTTTTAATTGCAAAGCAAGAAGATTTGAGATGCTGCCACAGAACATCAAAAATATTCTGCACTAACTCACGCAACAGCATAGCAACATATTTATAAATCTGCATATCCTGCTTAATTATTCAGGGACTCGTTTGGGAGTTTACAAAAACCGTCATGCAGATTTCGTCTAGCAACAAAAACCTTTCAGTGCCTTTAAGGGATTTAACCCTACTGTATATCTATTGATGCAGCTATTTTCAAAGCTTAAGTCATCATCAGTTGCTCCATGCACGCATGGATACAAATTTCCTCTTTGTCAAATCTGATTGGCTAACATCAACCTGTAATACCATGTGTGGAAATAAGAGAGATTTTAGGAGCATATCAAATGATTGCCTTTTATGTTCAGTAAGAGGAAGCTGTTTCAGATGTGTTTATACAACAGACATTGATTAACACCTTTAAACATTGTCTCCCTTTCCTTTTCTCTCTTCCGTTTATGTTAACCCTAAGTGACTTATTGGAAGGTAATTTTACACTAAGATCTCGAATATGTCTGACATTCTGAATGAGGACATGTTAATTTTCAACAAATCATTCATTTTGTGAATTGCAGTATTTAGTTTCCCACACGGTTTTGAGGTCTGGAGAATAGATTCACATCTCTTAGTTTTCAGTTTCTGTTCAAGTACTTTAAACTGATGTTCAAGGTTCAAAGTTTATTATAATTTCAAAGGGCAATTTTTGATGCAGCATAGAGTTTGAATGCATACAGTATACAAAAAACACACAAACAAATAAAACTGAAAAAACAACAACATTTTAACATCTCAAAAATGTTTTCAAACTGGAAGTTTGAGAGCTAATTTGTCTTCTAGGTAGCAAAAGTGCTGAAGCCAGTATGATAATAATAATACTTTGGATTCTGAAGTATCAGAGATCAAATTAAATTGATGTCAAAATAATGGCTCAACCAAGGTGGCAATTATTCAAATTGGAAATATGATTAATGCATTAATCATAATTACAACCTTTATTAACTTTGCTGTCAAAAACTCATTATTAATTAAACTAACAATTAATGAATGAAAAGAAATGAATGCATTTTTTAAACAAAAATAAACAAGTTTGTATACAAACCTACAGTAATTTATATACAGGGTTATAAGATATAGTGATATCAAGTATGTGTTTTCCTTATTCTGCAGTACAACAATATCTATTTTGTGTTGTTTTGTGCTTACAGGGTGAGAAATTAGTCAGGGTGCAAGTTCCATAAAGAAACCACAAATCACCCTAACGGTGACTTCACACGAACAAACTTTACATTGTAGTTTTTTTTCTTTGTTTGTTTGGTCTAAAATATGATTTTTGTTCAAACATTTTCAAAAGAGGTGACATACAAATCGACTTTTCTTTCTCTCTCACTTAAGCTGTCTTGTGAATTGCAATTATGATATTATTCCTTACACCTAACACTAGATGGCAATATATATTGGAGTTAAACCTAAAGTAGTGGATTATACTGTATTGCTTCATCATCGATTGCAAAAATACATAACTCTGTTATTAAATGTTCAAAAAAAAAACTTCTCACGTTTATATTATGTTTTAAAATGTTAGTTTGAAGTATTTTATTGTGTTATTATTATCTAATCAAATCAACCCAACTGTAGTTTGATTAATATTAATTGGAATGCACAAGAAAAATAACATTTTAAATACGGTGTTATCTGTTTTTCCAAATTATCTCTTCATATATTTCACATGACTTTCCACTGACAACTGTAAATCATCTCAGGCTGTGAATAGATGATGTTAAACATGATGCTGTAGGCCTTAAAGTGACTTAAAATGACTCACGTCCATACAATACAGTACACCTTTAAAGTACAAAATCTTGATTCATTACCTGTGTCCTGAGTTTCACTCATTTTAAAATGTCACCGCTGGTTCAGTATTAAACAATAAAAAGTCAAACTCTGATTACATCATTTTTACAATAATTACCCAAATTCCTCCTCGCTCAGAACTGTGATACCAAATATTTCACTGTTGAATTAACAGTGACCACATCAACCAAACTGACCATAAAACCATTAACTAAGATGTGAGCGCACACAAAATGCCAAGGTTTCTGTCTCTATGCCTGTTGGTATTGCTGGCACGTCTGGGCTGCCCAGCTGGCATGACCCCTCCTACCCGCTTGACATTTAACAACACATCTCAGCAAATACACAAATGTGTTCACACATTACAGATGTAAATTGAGGATAATTAAAATCTGTATACGGAATGATTGTTTGATTCCTCCACTGTGGATTTTTAATTATCTCAAGCAGTGAATCTACCATCTCCTTTTCTATCTCACATGCACACCCACAAATTCTCTGCAGGTTTCTAATGAACAGTTACAGCAGAGGGAAGCTTGGAGACCAGTGACATTAAGGGCGTCTTTGGGGATTTCCCAAAGGATATGTTGACGTTAATAAACACTAAACATAAAAAAACTCTTTCAAAATGTCTGTCAAACTGTGCTGAATGTTGGCATTTGCTTCATACCGGTACTGGGACTAATCTCAGGCGTACGATGCTTTGACGGTGTGTCCAACACCAAGAACAATACTTGTAGATCTGTGGTGCTATGGAGATTAAATGCATTTTGTGTTAACACATTTCACCATGTTTTAAGATTGACTGAAACCGATGTTATTCAATCAGATAATGCAATAAGAAACAATCAAGAAAACAAGAATGAAAGCACGTCTCTCTGTACTGAAGTTATCCTCACCAAATGCTCTCCAGTGTACAATGCAAGTTAAAAAAAGACCTTGTCAAGGTTTTAAAGGCAATAAAATCGAAACGAGATTTTCCAACATCTATCCCGCAGACCTCAACCACAGCAAATCAATCTATTTCACCTTGACACACCAAGGTAGACTATCTATCCCACTGCCTTGAGGCAGGAGCAGGAGCATATCCCTTGCTTTATCTGAAACCCAATTCCCCTACTCCAAACAAGATAAATGAGAGGAGTGAGATGAGGCTCTTTGCAGGTTGGTTACAGGCAGACTGCTCTGTCATAATTAGAGGTAGACTATACTCTAGCTGCTGCTCTGTGTATCTGACGGAGATTGAACGGAGTCCTGAAAGAAAAAAATGTACACTTTTTATGGCATAATGATGATTTAGTATGCGCCTTAATAGTGCTGTATGATGTTTTGATGTGCACTGTATGATTATTTTGTAATGTTTTAGTATGCAACTAATTTAAGTTGAATGATGCTTAAGATATATTGTCTTATTGCTGTTTGATATTTAAGTATACATCCTATTATGGCTCTATAATGTAAACGTCTGCACCCTACTGTTGCATTATGATGCTACTAGTGCTGTATGATGTTTTGGTATGCTTTCTATTTTTGGTATATGATGTTTAAAGATGTGCCCAACATTTTGAAGAATGATGTTTCAATATGCACCCCATTAGCGCTGTAAAATGCAATCTTACATCTTTGTGATATTTAAGTATGCACACCTGTTACTGCTGTAGGATGTTTTACAAAGCATTTTACAATTACTGTGATGTTTTAACATCACATCTGCCCTTCCGAAACCTTGGATGTCCAAATTTGCTGTTTTTCAGGAAATGGACAAAATCACTGTGCTTTCTAAATACTATGTTTCCGAAGTTGACAAGCATGTTTTAATAGTTTCATTGATTAGATATTTGCAAACAGTGACAAACTTAAAGGATGACTTATAATAGTGGCAATAAGTACAAATTTTGAAATGTGGAGATACTAGGTTTCAGAAGGACATCAACAATAGGCACCCTAATATTGGCTGTGTGATGTGTGATGTGTGATGTGTAAGATGAATCCTCTTATTGCTGTGTGATGTTTTAATATGCGCACTATTGTTGCACTATGATTTTTAAGAGTGAATCCTATCATGGCTGTATAATTTTTAAGTATGCATGTCAGTATCTGATGTTTAAGTATGCATGACATCACGTCTATATGTTTTTAAGTATGCATCCTATCATGGCTGTATGATGTTAAAGGATACATCATAATATGGTTGTTTGTTGTAGTATAAATCCTATGCTTTTTGAGTTTTTTACTGTGGACGCATGTTGCTGTGTGAAGTGTAGTATGAATCTTAATATTGCTTTATGATGTTTTCTGTGCACTCTATTATTTCTTCCTTATAATGGTTTACACCTTGTTATTGTTGTGTGCTGTTTTAGTATGTGCAATATTGTTGCTCTATAATTTTAAAGTATGCATTTTATCCGGGGTCTATGATGTTTAAGTATGCATGCCATCATGTCTGTGGCTCCGTCCGAATACCCCCACTTGCGGTCTTGGCCACTTAAGAGTGCAAGCACACGACAGGAAGTAAGAACGCAAGTCTATCCAATGTCTTAAAAACCCCAAGTGCAGTGCCCTTAGCGCACTAAACCCACACTATCTTGAATAACGCTTTCGAGCTAAGCGTATCCCATCTTGCATCACGTTCTGGATTGTGTCCCATCGGGTTAGAAATACTACATGCTCACTTTGGATGCTCAGGCCCACCTGGGAAAAAAAACAGGAAAAACATCATGAAAGTAGTCAAGTGCAAAGACCGCAAGTGGGGGTTATTTAGCCTGTGTGTTTTAAGTATGCATCCTGTCATGGCTTTGTGATGTTAAAGTATACATCCAATTATGGCTGTATAATGTTAAGTTATGCATCCTATGCTTTATAATTTTCAGTGCGCACTATAGTTGCTGTGAAGTTTAGTATGCATTTTTATATAGTTTTATGATGTTTCTCATGCACTCTATTATTGTTGTATGATGTTTGAGTATGCATCCTATTTGTGTATAATATGTTATATTGCTGCTGAACAACTAAAGCACAATACAGAGAGCATGTTTACCAATGATTTACATATACAATTGAGGGGAATAGTAGAAAATATATTTGTATTACATTTAGGCCTTTGTCAAACACTTATTTGTGCATTCTCATAGGAATTGAGCGATGACCTTGGCAATGCTACCACCACGCTCTACCAGCTGAGCCATAGAAAAGGTTATGCCATTGATTTTTTAGGTTGTGAACGTATGTGTCTTTAAAAACAATTGTTATATACAGAATATGTAAATGTGACTGGTTTAAGTGAGTCTCCCCGTGGATAGCTGCATGTAGCTTTTTCGATGAAAAAATTAGAAAAAGGCATGTTAGGGTAAAAACAATCATAGTCAATGATTGTTGCTGTTCTGCCAGTTGTTCAGAATGATGGAAAAAGGTCTATGGAGATCTGACTCATCCGTTCACACAAGAAGAGGCATATGATGATCACAACAAACTGAATAACATCTGAATATGCAGATTAGGAGGAAGATGCTCTGAAGGCATTACGTTACGCTCACACACAGCCGTCTGGCTGAGAGAAGATAAGATGGCCATAATTCTGATGAGACAGCTCTTGTTTTGGCAACCACAATTTGTTTTAAGTCTGGCAACATGAAAAACACAGTCTCACTTCAGAAGTTTAAAGCCAGAACAGCTGCCAACCCCAAAAAACACATTTGCTCAATAACAATCCCGCTGTCCATTTTTCATACACAAACCACAAATGCAGATGTGCTTTATAATTCTATGAAAATACCTTTTATATGCAATCAGGGTCACTTTCATAACAATCATTTCCAGATAACCTTGAGCAGTATCATGATGCCCATGACCAGATTAGCAGCACCTCTGACAGATAATGAATATTTATAGCTTCGGGCTTGGTTAATAATTGACGGTTTTGAAATGTGATTGGAGAGTCAATGGACAGATATGAAAATCTACATGCTGCTTTATCTCACAGACTGTCCGGGTGGGTGTTCTGCCCTGCTGATAAGCCTTTTATTATGACACTCTCTCACCCCTGGCACTTCCATCCTCACACGCTCCCCTCCCTTCTACCCGACTGTGTCCTCACTTAAAATAGAGCTACAAACAGAATGGACCTGACCAGACTGACAGCTGAGAAAGAGAGAGAGAAAATGAGAAAGACAAAAAATTAGGGCGAGATTTTTTTTGCTATAAGAGCACCAAGCATTACACTAAATACTTAAAGTTATAGTTCACCTGAAAATGTAAATTCTGTTGGGATTTTGTGGGGAACACAAAAGAAGGCTCTTACGATGGACGTGGATGTAAAGTTAAACGTTATTCGCTACAAACATTACTGGCAGCAGTACTCACCATTTATTGTCATTTTACAGAAAAATATCCTTTAGTATTATATGAATTGAAGAATGCTTTTGAATGAATGAGGACGTTTTTAGGCATTATTTCTTCAAAGTTAGCCAAAAATAAATTAAAGTTCTTGGCTTTTAGTCCATGCCTATTAAAACTGAAGCAATATGCTAGAGTAAACTTAAACATTGCTGTTATTTGAATAAAAAATGAATAGAAATTTCATTTTTAAAAGTTTATTTCTCTTCTGGGAAACATCCCAAAAATATGGATGACTCACCCTGCCCTCAAATCCTATTTTTTGTCCACTCAAATGTCTCCCCGCCTTATACCACCTGCCTCTAAAGCTACAAAAAGAAGCATATCATGATTCATGGCGGACAAATGAAAGATTAAAGTGATTGAAACTTTTTTGGTTAAAAATAAAAATAAATCAGTTGATGAGCAAGAACATAAAAAAGTCTCCCTATACTTTAAATCATTTACATCTACATTTAGGCAATTGGCAGACTCTTTTATCCAAAGCGACTTACATTGCTTTATCCTATACATTTTACATAGGTATTTGCAATCCCCTGGGATCGAACCCACATCCTTGCCAATGCCCTTACCACTAAGCTAAAGGAAATCAATTTGCAATAGTAGATTTATTAAAAGTTGAGCCAGTGGTTTGGTTTCACAAATATAACACGTTATGTAAAGTAAACTGCACTTTATATTTCAAACAGAGATGGCGACAGAGGAGCAAAACTTAAAGACTAGATCTATGAAGAAGGGCAAAGTTGCATCCCAATTTGCCTACTTAGACTATGCCCTAAATACATAAATGTATGTATTGTTTTTGTAAGTGTACACTTTTTAGTGTGCCGCAAAATAGGATGCGAAATGGAAATACCCTGTCCCTGCGTTCCATTTTGAAGGGCTCATCCCTATGCCATAAACCCTTCAAAGGGATTACCCTCTAGAGTGAGAGCGATACATTCCATTTGGAAAGCACCGTCTGTTTCCTAGACGACAATGTGATAAAAGTCACACACACATCACAATGTATCTCCTTCTAGCATTTAAGCATATCTTTAATTATTATTTGTTATGTAATGTTCACTGTATAATTAAATGTGTTAATTTAGCTAAGCATTATTTTTATAATTTGTTAATGCATTGTAGTGTCACAGAACTCCGCTTTCTTGCAGTGAGTGGGTATATCAGCCGTTCACTGTTTTTCAGTGAATTTTCACCAAAAAACAGTTAATCATCCATGTAGAAATACTCATTTCTACCTATATGATTTGTGCATATACTCATTTTAAATTAGAACACTACTAAGGATAAATAATATGTGAATTGCGACACAAAACTTCGTGTTACAATAGGTAATTCATCAAAACAAGAAAAAACTGTGGTCATTAGGCCATTTAAAGAGTCAACATTACACACATAAAAAGAATTACAAAATGTCACAACAATTTTTTAAATTGTCGTTCAGTTGATATGAAGTTGAACAAAAACCTTGTCTGCACAATGACAAGTAACCAAGAGCAACAGAAGGGCTCTATTGATGGACCAGGTCATAGTTAAAAGGATTTTCTCTCCCATTTCAATCCTCTGTCGACAACACGAGGCAGAGAGGTGGGAGAGGAGCCAAAATGCGAAAAAAGGCCATGCACTCACAAGAACCCCATCCTTGCCAAAAATGTGGCACACACGAAAACAAAGAAGTACCTCAGAGAGTTTGCTACTTTTTCTGCATCAACTCACACATCGCAAGATGACAGAAAAGGCAATTCAATGACACTCATTCATACTTGTCAAGTTATTATTTGTACACTGCACTCAATCTATCAAATATCCTAAAAAAGTTGCTTAAAACAATTGCAAATTCCCTTAACTTTATCAAACAGGGTTTTGATATTTCAGAGCCCAGAGGCAAAATTGGAGCCTCCTTGGAGGAAAGTGGTTGCTGAAGTGTGCTGGAGAACTCACATGGCTAACCTCTGTGTGCACACTCTCTCTCTCCTCATCTAAGCCCTCCTGCCAGCTCTCTAACCAAGCGAGACAGATCCCCAGCAAATGCTAGCAGAGGGAGAAAGGTGAAAAACAAGAGGCAACAAGAGAGGGATTTGGTGAAAGGGCTCAGGCAGCGGTTTAAGATGGTGGTTGAGGAACTTTGAGAGCTAAGACAATCCTGCATATAAATGTATCATCTTGTACTATATTTGGAGGGAATGGTTTAAAGGACAAAAGAATGTATTATATCCCTGCTCATTGTGTCATGAGAGGGGTTTTTCAGAATGGACGACGATAATGTGGGTTAGACTGCAACGAGTGCTGTTGTTGAACAAAAGACAAAACATGTGTTATGTCATGCATACGATGCCACAGCACTGTTTCTCCTCGCTCTTTTTTCTCTCTTAGTAGGGCAGCGATGTGCATCTTAGGAGGACCCGGTGAATAGTAATGAAGTAAGCTTGTGTGTCTATTTGACAGAGCAGCAGAACAGGGGAAAGAGGTGGGGCTGAGCAACGCGTGTGTGTGTGTCCTGTTGCAGTGAGAGCTGTGAGTATAGGGATGCAGAGGAACAATCCCTCCTTCCATTCCTTCACTCCCGCTTCTGTTTTTCTGTGTCAGATGAGGAGTTGTGAAGACGTACGCCTGAATTCTTAATCGTCTTTCCCGACCGTTTCTTAGCAAGAAGAGAATTGCTGAGAAGAGGCTTACAGTGGAAGAGTTCTTGTTGAAATCTTGCAATTTTCTTTTTCACCAGCTTCCTGGCAAAAGCATGCAGGATTTCTTTGAAGAGAGCTGTTTGAGAGATGACGATATGACGAAAGAGAAAGACAGCGAGAGAAAGAGAAAGAGTGAGGTAGAGAGAGAAAGAGAGAAACAAACTGAATGTAGAAAATAATGTTGGATGAAACACGTCAAAAAGAGGCAGAGCACCTGCACAGAGACCTCTGTGTTCCTCCACTCACATGAATGGGCACTACAGAGGAAAAGAACGTGGAACAAACCCTTGAGAAAAGGTAAAAAGTATAGTCATTTGTTTGTTTTGCTTCTTCTATTCTTCTTCTAATTCTTGTTATTATACTATTTATATTATTGTAATTTTTTTTGGTTTATTAATTTTTTGTTTATTTGTCATCTACATTTCCGGTGGTTTTGTAAGCTGCTTGGAATGATAGTCATTGGCATAACACATTCACAATAAAAGTGCAATTCATAGTTGTCAATAAATTGTCTATAGGGAGATAGCTATGGCTTGATCTCAACAGTTGGGAGACCGTTTGAGATTCTGCCCTCCCCACATTAAACACTACCTGATCAGACTTTAGTTTTGAGCCCCACCCATCAGACATCGATATTGCGCCCTTGAACTTCACCCCAAATTGCTCCTGTGGGAAACCTCAGACCGAACAATGTGATAAATGCTTTTGTGTTCAAATAAGAGAATCTGCCTCTGTGTGGGATTCTCGGGTCCCTTGCAGAAGGGATTGAACCATTGGACTATGAAGATTGTTGCATCCGGTGTCTGTGTGACTCAAATATCAGTAGTAGTATTTAGAAGAGGGGAACACATACAATAGCCCCCCAGCCCCTTCACCCTCCATCTGAAAGCCAACAGCTCAGTGCCAAAACTTAAGCACAAGTAATTATTGAAGGCAGAATGACAGAGGCTTTCTTAAGGATGCAGTCCATTCTCACCCTTGCTTTAGATTTTATTCTTGTGTTTGAAAATGTTTGGACTTCTCTCTTGTTAAATTGCCCCAAATGAGTTCACCCAATAGCCTATTGAAAACGCTCTTATCATTTATTCACCCTCATGTCATTCCAAACCTGTTTGACCTTCTTTCTTCTGCAGAACACAAAAGAAGATATTTGAAGAATAATGGTGCCCAACAGCATTGGGGCCCTGTTGACTTATTTTGTATACGAAACCACTGAGAAATTTCTCAAAATATCTTCTTTTGATTCACAGAAAAAAAAGTTATAAACATGTTTTGAATGACTTGAGATTGAAAAAAGTGACATTTCAAATGAACATTTTCATTTTTGGGTAAACTATTCCATTCCACAGCCACTATCTGTCGCTCTTATTTAATTGTGTTTTATCTTTTTATGCTGCTAAACACGATTGGGGAAAAAGTGTTTGGAAAGATTATTTATCATAAAACAAGAATTTACTCGAAAGATTGTGAAAATAATTATGTAGGACTGGCTTAAATAATTAATCTTGTGTGAAATCTACTGAAAGCTTACAAACCAATATCAAAGTAAATTTAGTCATCAGATAAAAACAGATAGACTTGATGATAAAATTACATCCCGTATAATATTAATAAAAAAGGACATGATGAAGAGGCTTTACTGATGTGCCTTTGGAGGTACATAACACACAACATTTTATAAATCATTATGTTTAAATTATTGCACAGACAACTATGGTTTTCAATAGATTGCCACCTTTCATTTGATCGAGCAGTGTCTGGTTTTGATGTGTGTAATGATTGTGTCTGATTAGCAGGCATGCGAGTTCTGCTGTGATTTGGCAGAGAGTCACAGTTAACAGCCAATCAGAGGCTCAGAGCCTCTTAACAGACTGTTTTACTGTGTCGCACTGGCTTGGAATAATGATCATTAGTGCATTATCTATGCTAATGTGAATGATAATGAGGAAAACTCAAACAGATTATTTTACCTTGACTTAAAGGTATATTTCAGACGCAAAACAAAATGTCCCCATGTTTTACTCACCCTCAAGGGATCCTGACTGAATATGACTTTCTTCTTTTAGAATAATGCAGTTGGAGTTACAATACCATGTATAATTTTTCTTGGTATATGTATAATTTTTGAGTGGTAAAAAGGAATTGAATAGGGGGGCAATTTTTTGAAGCTCCAAAAGTGCATCCATCGATTAAAGAACTGGTCAACATGACTCTGTGTTCTTAAACACATGTTTTTTGAAGCGAATTGATGCGTTAGAGAATCCATATTAATGGCGCTTTTAATGTCTAGGTTCCTTTATCCCTCGGCTGCACGTGAATCTGGGGCTTGTTTTTCCATTTTGCCGTGTCGAGCATCAAAAAATTGCCCCCCATTCACTTCCATTTTACAGCTTGGAAGAAAAAAGATACATGGTATTATAACTCAGACTGCATATCTATTCAAGAAGAAAACCAGTTAGGATGCCTTGAGTGTGAATGAATCTGGGGAAATTTAGTTTTGCCTCTGAAATATCCCTTTAACCTTTTCCATTAATTAAAATGCAAGTAAACAAGCATATCAGCTTATATTTACAGACAGGCTATATATTTCTGTCACATTAAATATAAAAATGGTAACAAAACTGAAATATGGTGATTTACCACATTTGTCGTTGCTATAGTTATCTATCTGAATTTAGTGTCCCTGAATAATCCTCAAAGAGGGAGAGAAATGGCCTTGACTGCCTTATATCTGAGATTTAATGAGCTCAGATACACACTGGTGAGACTGTGAAGTGCTTAATACTGACAAAAAAATAATACAAACATAACCACATTACAATGTAAGAAAAGGTTGCTGAAGTTATGCATATTTTCATTAGTTGTCCTGCAAACATCACTGTTGCTCTTTGGTGCATTCATTCTTCCATTGATTTGGTCTAAATCTCGAAAGACATGTTTATCACACAATTATCTGGCGTGATTCATGTTTAACATCTGAGTGAATCACACACTGATAATGAGGTAGCAAGAAATTATAAAATGTTATGTATTATATTGTATGTACAATTAACATTGTATGCATATATTTTTTTGTATTAATGAGGCCCCCTCACACAAGTTGTATTCTGACAGCATTACAATATCCTATATAGGCTCAATGTTAATCAGATATAATAATCTGATAGATTTTATGATATACACTCATATCTCAGACCTTTAAGACGGTAAACTATGCCAGAGAGAGAGAGAGAGGGAGAGAGAGAGAGAGAGAGAGAGAGAGAGAGAGAGAGAGAGAGAGAGAGAGAGAGAGAGAGGGAGAAAGAGAGAATGTAGCAGACATCTGCCAAAACTGACAATGTTGACACACTGTGTTCACAGACAATGTTACTCAAAGACAATTTCTGGATTTATTATTTTTAACACATAATCATTGTGATGCTATAGCTTGTATTGTATATTATACAATATAGATAATATGTCTGCAAAGAGGTTTGGATCTTTACTGTTTGTAAAAGTCTTAACAAGCCTAATGGCTTTCATACCTGTAAATCTCTCCAATGTTAGAATATGTAAGTACTGAAACATAATTTGCATTCAAGATATAAAGTAAGCACTTGTTTCCAAAATAATGTCAACATTCACAAAATAAAGTACAATCCTATCGATTATTTTGATAAATAGTTGACTCTCAAAAAAACGTCAGAAGGTTAACTATTATTTTTGGTTCCCCAAAAATCCATTTACCATTACTTATTTTCTATCTAAAAAAACGTTTTCCATTACAAACAACCTTTTGTGACACAATAAGGTTCTTTGGATGCTAAAAGTCCTTCATGAAACCATTCTATGACATCACAACACACCTTTCTTAAGAGTGAAATTCAGTAATATCTAATGTTGTTAATTTTAATATTTATTTCATATTATGAATCATCTATGCTAATAAACACGAAATTAGCAATCATTTGGGGTTTTTAACTCCCTGATTTGGATTTCCTAAACATGCACCCATTCAGTTATGTGAATAAATCACAGAATGTACAAACTGATTATAATAAGCAGTTTTTCTTAAGCATTTTATTGGTGTCTGCTTTTTTAAAGACTGTATTCATTAATCAAATCTAATATACTCCCTGGGCACCAGATTTGAGCAGTGATGTAATTCTTAATATCTTTTGTCAAAGCCAGAAAGTCAGCAAGACTTCTGGATTCTAATTGTACATTGAATGTTTACATAATCCCCTCACCATTGACCCAGCCACTGTGGGAATCACAAAAGCCTTTTGGATTAGAGCTGTACCTTTTTATTTCTTGGCAACCTCTCAATGCCTCATCAAAGAGAGTTTGGAATGTTCTTGAAGACTGATTGACAAAATACAGTTTTCTCTCTCTTGAAGTGAATCGAGAAGCTCAGGCATGGACGAGTGCAATAAATAAAGAGCAATTAATACATAAATAAAGAAAGAAAATTCCAGACTTTTCCATGCGGAGTAACTTAAAAAAGAACAATGAGATGCAAACGCTGTAATCCTCCTAGGCCAGAAAGCGGAATAATACTCTCTAGTTTGTTTAATTATTCATGAATGTTGTTTTATCCCCTTTAATCTTCAATACTGCCTGCAACTTCGCTCAAAGGGTTCCTGCCGCATCTGTTAATCTGTGTAGGATGAAATACAGTGAGTTTAATGTTGGTTTTACGTTAACCTTGCAATTAAACACCAGCCAGTGCAGCCCGATTCCACTCAAAACACTACTGTGCTTTATGGCTTTCTATTCCTATGTGATTTTGATACAGTTTATCATGTAGGGTTCAAAGCCATTGGGTACAGAGTGGCTTATCAGCAATTAAAACAAACCTGTTTATACTTGAGACTCAACAGCTTATTTACTACTGCACTTTTGATGTATTTTGGGTAAAATTGTTGGGTGCATGAAGCAAAACAGTGTGTAGACCTACATGGCTGGCTACATTTCATTTATAGGAAATACACATTAACACAATACTGTGAAAACAGATAGTGTTATTGTTTAACCAACCTTCAATGTATAATGTAAAACATGCAATTCGCAACACCAGTCTTCAACATTAATCTGACACAAAACCTGGCTG
Source organism: Triplophysa dalaica (assembly GCF_015846415.1). Taxonomy (NCBI): domain Eukaryota; kingdom Metazoa; phylum Chordata; class Actinopteri; order Cypriniformes; family Nemacheilidae; genus Triplophysa; species Triplophysa dalaica. Next base: position 10,070,191 of record NC_079561.1, on the reverse strand, counting down.
GGTGAGGTTTGGTGGTGATGATATATTCCCATTTACCCTCCCTCACATCATGGTTTCCTATAAGAGAAAAGATTCATTTGAGAATGTCAGGAGATAAGTAAACAAAAAAAAATGAGACATGCAGGGGGAGCACACAATGGTTGTGCATATCGATGAGTGACTGAGTCCCACACAAATCTATGGCAAAGCATTACATTTCTCGAATAAGGATGAGAGTAAATCAGCGTTCATCCATTTGGGATGCACCTCAGCAGTGAAGCATCTGTGCCTGCACCCGCCGTCACATGAGGGAGACAGAGCATGGTTGTGATGCATGGCACGTTTCCAGTTGGCAGATCCTTCTGGACTCTTGAAGCTTATTAAAGTGGCTTGTAGTACAGGATAATCCTTTCGCTCGGAGCCCAGTGGAGTAATGTATCAGGCAGATATAAGCCTGGTGAATAACCAAAATGTACTCAGGCCAGTATAAAACCACTGTCTGTAAAGAACAAATTAAGAAAAAAGGGAAATTGTTGCAAAACGTTTTTATAATATATTTTATACACACAAGATGTAAACAATGCTCCGTTTTTAATATTATCTTTTTAATCGTACATTTATAATAACATCTTGAAAATATTCGTTTTCGGCCTAAAATCAGTAAATAAATACTTAAACGTTAGATGCAATTAAAGGCGCGAAAGCTCAACGCGTGTGACGTCACTAATTGTCAGCGGAAGACGTCGGCGCGCAGAAGTTAGAAAACCATCTAATTAACGTTTCATTGCAGTGTTTGGTCAATTGTATGTCACGTTGTACATACTGAATCGCACTACTGTTTAATCAAGGTGAGTCCACAAATATGAAGTGAATTTATTTCGTAAGCATGATGTAGCCTATGTTAAACTAATCTGTACGACCAAAATAGGCCACATGCCTGCATGACTTTAAATTGAACGCCTGACGTTAGTTTTAACTTTGTAGTGATACTAACGCATTATCTCAAGTTATGTTCCGTGACTTTACCTTAGAAAACGTGTTGTTAGATTCTAAACGTCTGACCTCCTAAGAGGACCCAATGAATGAACCAACAGGCAACAATCCTTAAGCAGAACCTATAGGGATAGCGTTGTGTGTTCATCCGAGCCGAGCAGCTGTTGTCGGTGGCACGGCTGTTAGGATTTGACCGCTGTCTAAACCCAGTTAAGATTGCTTTTGGGGAGCCAAAGCCGACGTTTCAGTCGGTTTGTATTGGAAATAAGTTTCTCCGACTTTCCTTTGGGTGTTTCGTTTTAATGCCACACACCTGCTGCAGTTTGAACTGACATGCCGGTGTTTGTAGAAGACCCCGCTCAGTTCTCTAAAGAGAGACTGAAGTCGGAGCTCATAGCGAATAATGTGGCGCTGCCACCGGCGGAGAGCAACAAACACGTTTATTTGGAGCTTTATCTGAAAAATGTGAAGACAAACAGCCCAGATTTCTCCAGCGATGAAGAGGACGATAGTCTCAATGACAACGTGAGTCAAAGATACCGATTTATCTCCTGTAGAGGTTATCGGTCTCCCTGCATTTAACCTCGTTTATTGAAAAATACGTTTATAGAATTCCTTAATTCGTGTACAAAGCTGTTGAGAGATTTGTAGGCCATGTGTTTTAAGACACCCATTAAACATCAATTACAGTGGAGGTCTGTAAGTTACCTCTTACTGAAACCAAAACTCTATTCTGTCTTTATTAGAATACATCTCTCTCTCTCTCTCTCTCTCTCTCTCTCTCTCTTACGCATGCGCGAGTAACAGATCTCTGGCAGTGTGCAAGACAACTACAGGTGTGTGGGGGTGCAGGGGGGCCCGTCAAAGGGGTCTATGAAATCCGGGTCAGAGCCATTAGACTTGGTGTCATATTCTCAGTTTATGATTAGAAGTGCTGACCAGTGTGAGACCGCAGAAGAAAGCAGTGCGTCTAGGCTTGATTTAGTTTCTATACGTCGCCACCAAGCTTGTCAAATGTATCAGTTGTTGGTAAACATTTGATTAGTCTGAAAAGCGATAAAAAAAACTTTTGATGGATAGGAAAGTGTAGCAGTTGTGATGTATGGCCAAAAATGTGTACGTCACTTTACGGACGGTTAAATCAGACGCACGCGTTGGCTGTGGCTAGAAGGGATACAGCTACGGCCGGAAGTCATGCCGAATCTCGCCATAAAATTACAATTATTTATATCGGCTAATGCTTACACTAAACCTTACCTTACAATAATATAAAACGGTAATTAACTGTTTTCAGCGCGAAAAACATGCGGTATTGAAGTGCGCATGTCCAGTGGAGGTGGATGTATCCCTTCTAGCCGTAACCGCAGAGGCCGGAAGTCTGTGTTTGGTTATTGGTCTCGTATCTTTGAACGGTCTGGTTAGCAGCTAATAACGTACAATTTTTTTTTATTTGATTTATTTTAATAATAATTTATACACGTTTATTGTATATGCATTGAATTAATTCTAAACTTATTGACTCTTTGCAGAGGTCTACCGGATGTTAAAGTACCAGGGAAATTAAATATTACAATATATTTTTTCATGAAATATTGCAGTGTTTATTGTAAATAGTTTATCTTTGTGGGTCATTCTCTTTTTAAAAATCGCGTGGCTTCACAATCTTGTTAAAATCTGAAAATGCACTTCTGTCCTGTAATGACTATCCATCTTAGATGACGTATGTTCAATGATCTATATAAATGATTAGATTGCTCATGATGTCATTACACTGAAGCTATCGCATCGCCTCGTTGTAATGACCAAACAATCTTTTGGATTAAGGGATGTACCGATATGTACATTTTTTTCTGATAACCGATAATTCTTGAACCTTGTAAACCGATAATAACCGATATCAGATATATTAGCCTATTAACAGGATCTAAATAGTATAACATTTTCTGAGACCAAATTGTTTTTTTAATGGAATTTTCCTGTCTTATTAGATATAGAGTGAGTTATGCTCATTTTCATTACAGTAGCATACATATCAGATCAGCAGACTAACGAGACCCCTCAACATATGACAAATGTGCTTATTCTGAAATCTAAATGAAAGTAAATACAGCCTGTATATGTTCTTGAAGTCATAAACCTTTATTTCTGAAAATAGATGGTGGCGCGATCGCTTCCGGTGGCTTCACCTCCTGCTGTTGGTTTAGCGTTCTAGGGGCAATCCAGTAATTTAAATGGATCAGTGCGTATGTTAGACAGCTTGGTCAGTTAACCCCTCCCCTTCAAATGTCCATTGTTAATGCATGGTTCTTTTTATACATTGCATCAAATCGCAGAGAAAGGCGAAATCCACTCCCAATATTTTCCTCATTCAAAATTCCAATTTCACTCGGAAATAAGATCCGCCAAAGTACGAAAGTAAAAACGATCGCAATTTCTGGTTGACAGGGACCACGATACGACCGCGTTTTTTGTTGCTGCTGAAGTTTTCTATGGATGGTGCATAGATAAATCAATTACAATGATTTTTATACATAATAATAATAATTATGAGATTACTCCGATTAATTCAGTGCACTGTTTGGCTCAAAACGAAAAGTTCTTTTATCACCAATTTAAAAGTAACATTTATTTAACTCCAGTGTCATGGTGAGATAACTTTGGTTTAGTAATTTCTGCCTCATTGTGGCCAAATACGCCAATTATTCAATAAGATCTTCCCAAAGTTTATACAAATAACCCCACTTTATACTGTACATGTTTGACTTATCTTTTCCGTCCGCATGTATTTTCTTGGCATTCTATTGTGTAAGACATGGCAATTTTTGCTAAATTCTGCTGAAAGAAGTAGAGTTCTTTTCAGCCTGAGGCTGAACGAGTTTGGAAACTGCTACAGCAGCTAATATTGGATCTTCTAGAATCAATCAATGCTATATGAAGGCAAAAATGGCAGCAGAAGCAGAACAAGAGTCTATTGAGTATTGTTCGAGTTGAGGTTAGCCTTTGGCGAGCTGGGTTCAGCTCCTGTTTATTAGATTATGCTAAAGTCTGCTGATTCCACAATAAACTGTGATAAAGTGCTATAATTCCTCGGCCTTGAGTTTATTTGATTAAACAGTGCAGTGTTGTGTGTATTTCCCCGTACAGGCAGAGAAAGAAGAGGTGTCAGATATGGTAGACCTCCACCTGCTGACTGATGACCAACTGAAAGCCAGACTGATCCAGTATGGAGTCAAACCGGGACCCATTGTTGGTCAGTCAATCTAATTAATGGCCCTTTCCTTTTAAACTGAAATGAAATATTCTCCCAGCATGTCAGCTTGTAAAATGTTTACCTGCCTCGTCTTTGTGTGTTTGCTGTGAACAGCTTCCACTAGAGCTTTATATGAGAAGAAGCTGCATAGGCTGATGGAAGGTCCAGCACAGACATCACAGCACAAGTTTAACGGCACAGCAGAGACGGGACAGTACTCCGACAGTGAGGAAGATGTTGAGGAAGATAAGGAGTCTGGTAAGGACTGTGCTTCAGATGATTTAAAATTTTGATTTCTCCTTTTTTGTCATAGTTTATGTATAAGCAGCAACATAATTGACAAAGTTTTCTGTAATGGGTTTTTTAGGTTGTGTGTCTTGCTGTGATTCTTGCTGATAATATTTTTTTTTTCTTTACATAGAGTCAGAGAAGTTGCGTTCTGAAACTTTGTCCCAGACGGAGAGCATCAAAACAGCAAGCAGAGTAAGTGTCACAATATAACTTCTTAAAAGTGTGTGTTGACACGATGATTTAATTTTATTCATTCATTGTACAATGTTCAATTCTGCAATTTTTTGTCATATTTTGCCCGGTTTCACAGACAAGGCTTAAGGCTTATCTCAGACTAAAATGACTTAACTAAAAATAACTTTCCCTGACTTTTCTTAAAATTAAAATATATCAGTGCCAGGGATTGTCTCTAGATGCACACCAGTAATATTTTTCTAATGCATATTTATAAAAGTGACTTAAATATCCTGTCTAAACCATAATAGAGGCTTAATAAAAAATCAGGCTTAATCTAAGCCTTGTGAAACTGGGCCTTTGTGTAACATTTAAAGGTTTTCAAAATGCCTTTATCATGACTAATTGCGTGATGAAATCTCCTGTTTTTGATTATTGTGAACAATTGTACCACACTGTGGTCAAAGTTAGTATGGCATTCGTGTGTGTGTATATCCACAGATGGGGACGTACTGTCAGAGCAGAGGTTTTTACCCACAGTGCTTTTTACCCTCAGCTGGATGGGTAAATGTACTTTGTGAACATTTTCAAAAGGGTCTCTCTTAATCCTTTTCTTCAGGGAATAAGCCTAGAATTTGTTTCTCGCACGGGTTGTTCTGATTTTTGTCACATTGTGTTCTCTAATTACAGTTTTTGTTTTTATCAGTAATTTTTCTCACCCTTTGAGGTTTAGTTGACATTCATTGCACCGAGGGATTGTGTGGAATTCTAGTATATTGCTACAGTGAAGGTGATCTGTTCTTGGTCATTTGTTGGTTGGCTCTTTTTGTAACTTGCAGGAAAAGAGTCGGCACAAGTCATCAGACACCAGCAAAAATGGGTCTTTGGGTCAAACTGGGTCCCCATGCAGATCCTTCAGCATCACTCAGATGGTCGAAGAGGGGAGTGTGTGTTCATAGCTGTAGTTTAGGACCAAATTTGAGCCAGGAAACCTTTCTTGGGGGCATTTGGGGATGCCCTCAGATGGAAAATTGAGTTATGAATAAAACAAATTCTTGTCTTCCTGGAAAACGTTTTGTTTCAGGGCATAGGTAGTATCAGGGATGGGTAACCAAACCCGGTATTATAACCGACAAAATTATGAAAAACGAGCGCATCGTTAAGCTCAGCCCTTATCGGTTCTGCTTCCGGGCCTCAGGGGAAAAAATATGATGTTATTGATACATTAACGTTACCTTTTACTTTTTTTGCACATGCATATTCGTTATTCCCAGAAGTGCGTGCGATGCTGCACGTCATGTTTCTCTGACGCAGTTTGTGTCTACATAGTGCACACAATACAAAGACTCTCAAGATATGCGACAGTGGCAGAGAGAACAAAATGTTCAAAGGTGTGGTTGCACTCTACCAAAGTTGATGCTGACAGTCAGTGACTGTTCGTTGCCACAAGTGCAAAAAACCTTTGCTTTTGGGTGGGACCACAATCTGTCAAAAGTGCATCACGTACAGACAGAGAGATGCGCTGTTTTTGACTGCTAAACCTAATCTAGTTCATCTGTCAGGTATGCATGCTGAATGCTAACAGATGTAACGAACTCTGACATTCTTTATATATTATTTGCTAAAGCAATTCACCCTATTGAAAATGACTGTAAATCAGAATTAACTGTTTTCCATAACCTTACAACTATGCTAATTCCACATGGGTGAAAGGAAATTACACATCTAATCCATTTTCTATTAGTTAACTATTAAAAGAAAATCAGCCTATATGTGTAATCATTTATGATTACAATGAGAACTGAAATAATACAGTGCAGCATACACAAAATAAACATGCACAAATACATAACTATTTAGAGTAAAATTGAATTACCCTTATAAAGATTTTGAAATGTTTTTAAAGCTGCAGCAATCCAATCCACTTCTTTGGATTCCGCTGGTCCATCCCCAAGAAGACATCTTTATATCAAAAAGTACCGATAAGAATACAGTTGAAGTACCGGACAGATAAGCAGTATCGATAAGAGTAGTAATACCATTAAAATCTTAACGATACCCATCCCTAGGTAGTATATAGTTGCAATTTGCTTTCTTTTAAACCTTTGCTATATTCCATCAATATGTAAAAATATAAACTGAAAGTATGCCCATGTGATTGTATAGTACTTTGATTCCAGATATGTTTTTGGTTAACATTAGTTGGGAGTCATTAGAGGTTTATATTGTGGGGTTGTACTTGTTATTCCTCTGCAGATTGAGAACCGATTCAGTCCTCAATCAAAACACACAGCGATTGAAAGAAGGTCCAGTTATAGTAATGAACATGCAATACACAGCAGGACCCTTCAGGTTTGCGGTAACACACAGACATGCAGAATATGTTTTTATTCTAATGCTTTATGAATCTCACAAAACCTGCTTTTCCCCGCAGGATTTCACTAGGCTGAATAAAGACACCATGACTGGCAGATCTCTGTGTTTAATGTCTCCATCACCCCATCAGAAACAAACTGTCACAGTAACTGCTTTTCTCTCCTCTCAAACTTTCTCTCCTCAGGGTCCGTCATTTGTCCGCACCGTTTCTGTGGATGTTTAATTCAGCAAACATGCCGCATTGGCAGAAGTTTAATGGGCTTCCACACTGTCTCACTCCTGTGGGAAATCCCTTAGAATTCTCTTCCTTTCTGTATTGCACTGACTTTCCACATCTGAGAGCTTTAACTTGTGTGAAATGTACAAAGAAAGAGCCCGTGGCATCTTTAATTTTCAGAGACTCTTTTTTTATTTTATTTTTCCTGGTTCAAAGGCTGGCTGTTCAAAGGCACGATGAGTAGCCACGCTAGATCTGTCAAAGGAAAGAACTCATGAGTCATCAAAAGGCTTTAGATGGTTATGCTGTGGACCTGCAGCTCATGTGAAACTCAAATCCTTGTATGCTTGATCTGGGACTGCTATGGTTTAATGCTATGGACTGCTCAACAACAACAACAATAAACAGTTTTTTTAAATAGGCTTCATGTTCTTTGTGCATTTGTTATGCGTGAGATTAAAGCTTTCATAGGAAGTTGGTGTTTGAATCTTTCATATGTTCTTGAGGCTGTGCTGTTCTTCCTTTGTTTTTGGGACATCTGGTTAACTCCTTATCTCTCTTGCGTCATGGCTTGTGCACTTTTCAATGAACCTGTTTTTCTGATTCATCCTGTGTTTTTAACTTTTAGGAACCCATGAGTGATGTTCTATCAGAGATGTTCCCTGACTGTGCTAAAACTCCCACTGGAATCTAGTGAGTAGCACCTGCAGAACTCCAGCAACTTCAACCGATGTTTGTTGTAACACAGTTGTTTTATTCCGTCTGCAGCGCTACTAAGAGACGACCTATAAAGGGAGCCGCAGGCCGTCCCGTGCAGTTTAAATACCCAGAAATGCCTCTATTGAGTCCCACTACATTGGAGAGACAGGAGATCCAGCAGCGCCTGGTGCCTTTGTGGGTTCAGATTGTGGTTTTTATCCTGGTGGCCTGTCTGCTTTATATCATCTACTCATCGATGGAAGAGCCACTGTCCAATCCGTTCAGTGCTCTGCTAGATGGTCTACAAGAAATACCTGGTCTGATATCCAGCACGCAGGACACGCCCTAGCTTAGGTTAAACATGCAGTGGATGTTTTTGCCTCAGGAAGTTATGCAAACATGAACCTCCTAATCTTCTCTCGCTGTTGAACGAACTGCGTGGACTTTGGACTGAATAAAATTAAAGGTGCTACATCTTAACAGTACTTAACAGCAATAGTTTTTCTGTTTATTACATACCTGCCTTAAAAAACAGCATGGGATTTTAAGATGTTACTGATGGTGTGTGTAGTTGTGCTGCTGTTTGTGGAGTGTATGTTGTTCATGATCTTTTATGATTTCTTTTATGCAAGTTGTTTTCCTCTTGAAGTCGTGTGGGTTGTTTGTACTGTTCTTAAATCAAAGTGATGCCTTAGAACCTGAATTCTTGAGTGAACCATGACATTCGGTTTCTTATCTAGCTGGACTATAAATTTTTATGTATGACTAAATAAATTTCTTCTCCTAAGATTGTTTTCAGTCTGCTCATTTATAATATTTTTATTTGCATATCATGTTGACAAGTTTACAAAAAGCTATGCAGCATACTTTAGTTTTAGTATATATTGTATTAGTAAATGGTAATGTTAACAGGTTGAGTATTTGACACATGGGTAATTTGCTGTATAAAAGCGTTTGCTTGTGTTTATTATCCAGTTTTATCATGCCAGCAGAGGCTGCTTATGATGCATTACTAGTCAAGCAATAAAAATGTGAACCCTGATCATGCAGCAACTGCGAGATCAGTGTGACAAACTATCATTCTACCTGAAAACACTCCAAGATGAAGATCAGAATCGCGAAGAAGAAATTTTTCAAAATTTTTGCCATACTTCTGACGATTCTTATTTTACCAGTTTTAATCCTGTTTCTTGTTGTGATAGGCAGGACATTTACATTTAATCTGAATACAGAGCTTGAACAATGGGAGAACACAACAATCTTTAATCCTCATTTAAGTCAAGAACAGAAAGCGAGACTGCTGGCAAATCTTAAAGGTAAAACAGAAAAGAATATTTTTGTCGAAGGCTTATTTGCTTATTGGTTCAAATAACTTTTTGGATTATGTGAATCTTACTTATGTAATTTGGTACACAGTACATTCACATACATAACTGACCAACACTTACCGTGAAAAAAATGGAACCAAAGCTCAACCACGGTATAAATGTTTGATTTCAGAGTAATGTGCATTTCTTCTATTTCTTATATAGAGGCAATTCAGCTTCCCACAGTGTCATTTTCAGAAACACAGCAGAACATCAGCGCTCTGTATGAATTTAACCTGCTATTGAAAAGAGGTTAGAGATTCAGCACAGACGAGATCATGGTATCCAAATCAAAGGAGCATTTGTTGCTTATCAATTGGTTTATTTTGCAAGGTTTACGTACAGTATAGATCAAAATATTGTGTCTTTATTCTCTTACAGTCTTTCCAAACGTCTTCTCATCCAATCTGGTCCAACATGAGACGATCTCAAACTACACCCACCTGTTCTCAGTATCGGGCAGTGAAGCTGATCTGGAGCCGTACATGCTGCTGGCACACATTGATGTGGTACCGGCTGATGAGGCGGGACGGATGGGATGCTCCTCCATTCTCTGCTCAAGAGCTCAATGGCTTCATTTATGGACGAGGGACCATCGACGATAAACAGTCTGTGATGGTACTGCAGTGATAAATAACAGCACATGTGTTCAGTTAAACATGTAAACTCACTGTTATGATGTTTGCTCTTGCAGGGAATCCTTCAGGCGTTGGAATATCTCCTTGAGCGAGGTTACACCCCTCGACGAAGCTTCTACATTGGTTTGGGTCACGATGAGGAGGTCAGTCTCAAGATCATCAACAGTGGGTCATAACCAGTCTGCTTACTGGTTAATAGGTGAATTATTATTAGTCATTTAACTCTATTTTATGTTGTCAGGTGAACGGGATGCTTGGTGCAGTGAATATTGTGAAGCTTCTCAAGAGTCGTGGAGTGAAGCTTCTTTATGTTTTAGATGAAGGTCTTACTATTATGGATGGAATGATCGCTGGCCTGGATGGACCTGCTGCCCTGTGAGATGTAATTTTAAAAGCAACTGTTTTAATATAATGGTTTTGCATTAAATTAGTTTATGTCTGGTGTGTGTTTTGTAGGATAGGTGTGAGTGAGAAAGGACAGGCCACAGTAAAGCTGAGTGTTAATGCTGCTCCAGGACATTCATCAATGCCTCCTAGAGAGACCAGTATTGGCATCTTGGCCTCAGCAGTCAGAAGGCAAGAAACTTTAATATTAAGAATTAAAATAATAATATTAAAGTTTAATTAAAGGTAAAGTTGTCATTTTAATATTGAAACGAGGATTATTAATGTTGTGAACATCTGCCATGGTGCCGTTATTAAAAACGTATGCATTATTTAAAAAGCTACATGAAGCACAAACTGTTTTTAGGATGTTTTTAATGTTTTATATGGCATCTAAAGAAACGGGCTGCCAGATGCTGATTAACAGTGTTGGGACGGTTTCATTCTGTCACATTTGCTCTTAAACTATTAAATGTGAACACAAGAATCTGTTGTGTGTTGTTTAACCTAATTTAGTTATTTTTGCTATAATAGACTGGAGCAGAAACGGATGCCCAATCTGTTTGGTCTTGGTCCTGAACGTGCCACGTTTGAACACTTAGCACATAAGGTAAAAACACACAAAATAATAATAAAAAAAGTTGATACAAAATATATATTTTGCAGAACATTCCTATAAATACTCAATGACTGTGCAAGTTAACAATAGAGACATTTCATTTGTTTTTTAGTTTGGCATGCCACACAGAATGGTCATGGCTAATCTCTGGCTCTTCTCTTCACTCCTCAGCGGGTAAAGTACATTTTCTTTTTAAGAATACACTACCGTAAATGAGAAAATACTTTGACATATGATACATTCACAGCATTCTGGAAGGACAGCCAGACACAAATGCCTTTGTGAGGACAACGACTGCTGTCACAATGTTTAACTCTGGTGTAAAGGTGAGCTGTCAATCATGCATTCTTTTTATTGCTTTACACATAAAACCACTTTAAGCAAGATGTTCCTCTCTCACTGACAGATTAATATATTGCCACCGTACGCAGAAGCCTTTGTCAATTTCCGTATCCACTCATCTCAGACGGTGCCAGAGGTGAATTGTATTTAAAATGAACGAATAGACAAATTAAGTATAAATCCGATAAAGAAAAAATATATCACTGTCTGTTTTTCAAATAAAGGAATAATTTTTGCAGTACTATAAAGATGTTTCTCCATTCGCCTTCCAGGTTTTAAAGCTGATCGAATCCACCATTTCTGACAAACGTGTTACGGTAGAGCTCATAAAAGGGTTTGATCCACTGCCTGTCAGCTCCTATGATGAGCACACATTTGGGTACCAGATCATAAAGAAAACAGCAAATGACATTTTCCCTCAGGTCACTGTTACCCCTGGTAAGACATTTAAACAGTATTGTCCAATAAGTGTTACTTGGTCTCTCTACCAACACCTCAAGAGGCTGAAGTGCCCCTTACACACATCATTGACTCATGAAGAGTTTCTGCTAAAAGATTTGTCAGCAGTGTTACTCAGTGATGATCTCTCACAGGTATCTGCATTGGGAACACTGATAGCCGTCACTACAAAGAACTTTCTCTCAACATTTATCGCTTCGCACCCTCGTGGTACAAACCAGGCGATTCTGCAAGGTAGGACACGTGGTTATGTGACTCGGTGGAGAAGCATATTGATTTGCATAAATGAATAAAACATAAAAGGGTTCATTAAACTGTACACTCATCCCTTTAGATTCCATGGTGTGAATGAGAGAATCGGCATTCAGAACTATGAGGAGATTGTGCTGTTCTACTTTCAACTCATCCAGAATGGAGACGTCAGGAATTTGCCATTACCTCACTCCTAATATAAATGCATCTTGAATGGGTGGATTTTTAAGTCTTTACTTTTATTTGTGTTCTTATTATTCATCATCAATGTATCAATTGCATATACTGCTTAAACTAAACAAGTCATGCATATGCTTGATAATGCTGTTGGAATTGTAAAAAACGAACCTTTTGTCATTCAATAAAATTTCTTTCTCAATCATTTCTTCTAAATTTGGGTCTTTGTTCAGTATTGGATTCTACATTAGACTAAGAAGTGTTCCTCGACAATCTGTTGCTGTGAAATGCTTTCTTAGCATGTGGTAAAGAAAGCAAACTCAAAGGTTGGATTATCAATGTTATGTTAGACTGAAGTGTTTTATTATGACATCCTAAAATCAGAATGCTTTGGTGAAAGGTTTACAATGTGGCTCAATAAAGATTTATTGTCTTCTCAATATCACTTAGCACAAGGCTGAAGTTAAAGAAATGCCTGGTTTTGTTATTTGAATGTTGAGTCTGTTTAACACTGAAGTGGTCTGTATTCAGATGGAACATTACAGTACATATATCCTTAATTTGCTTGGAATGATGGATTCTCATCATACTTAAAGTAAGCATGAATCACATATACATTTACATTTAGCAGACGCTTTTATCCAAAGCGATTTACAAAGAGTTTAGGAGCAATAAGCGATAGTTCATACAGGAGCCATAATACATTAGGTGCCAATACAAAGTTAATATACATGACTCACGTCTGGGTTTCCTACAGAATTCTGTCTTTGGGGTCCTATTGTTTTAATAAGGGACAGTTATCTGAAGTTATCTAAGACGTTAACAAATGAATGTGACTTTATTAGTACTTTATATGTATATATGTATATATATATATATATATATATGGAGAGCTCTTTTCCAAAACGCATTAAACGCCAAATTTAAAAAAATTAGTTTGTCATGCCATTTTGCTGTGTACTAAACCTATTTACTGCTCCATCAATGTATCATTTCAAATTGCTATATTTCCTTGTTTAAAATGTTCTGCAAGATGAAGTTTCTTTCCAAAACGCTTAAAGTGCCAACCTGTTTTTAGCCTAAATGCATATGTCATCTCGACCAATCAGAATTCACTCGTTAATGGTATTTGTATGTGTTATTTTTTAATTATTTGTGGTATGTGGTGGAAAATATTGAAACATGAAAATATTTATTTTACTATTTAGTTTGTTACTATTTATTTTATTTGGCTGTTATTTATTTCACGCATTTGCATTTATTTGATTTATATTCATTTATAGCATGAGTCCCTGATGTCATATGTTTGATGTTCTCATGTTTGTTTGTTTTTAAAAAAAATTAAACCAACATTCTTTTGAAAAAAGGATGGTTTTGTAGCGTTTTGAAAAAAAAATTAAACTTTGAATATATAATCGACAATATTGTTGGTTCATTTAACAATCATTGTTTAACATGTTCAGACTGAGCCAAAAGACCATTTTAACAGGATAAATTGAATATTAACCAAATGCATTGGTCTAGGTAAAAAAATGTAATTTTCATGAAAACTATTAAAATGGATTTATAGCGTTTTGGAAAAGAGCTTTCATATATATATAAGGTAAGTGATTAATAGTCAATAATTACAACATGAGATTGTATCCAGATGTTTATTGCTGCGGTCTGGTTGCAGATAAAGGCTTTCATAACACATTTTAATGGGTAATAAAATGCTAAGAAATGGTTGATTTTAAATCTTCTTGTCTTTGTGCCATGTTGGAATATTGCCTGTACTGAAATGTGCAATAAATGCAAAATATAAATATGTTGCAGGACTGCTTCAAGCCAGCAGAGGGCAATCATGCATCATCATCATCAAGAATGCATTAAATAAACATGACCCTGGTTATGAAATGACAATTTGCACTTCCTGAAACATGACGGGCCGTAACACACAATGGAAATTATTCACGTTTTTAAAAGTGCTGGTGCTGAGCTTTACTTTATCACTCACGGTTGTGTTTCTTGTTGCTACCGTAAGAACGTTCACATTTGATGTCAGCGCGGGGCTTCAGCTAGGCAAATGGGAAAACACGATCAGCATTTCTCCTCATATATCTCCACAACAGAGAAAAGATCTTCTGGAAAATTTCAAAGGTAGGAAAACGTGGTCGTTAGTTACGCTCCGTCTATGAATTCATCACGTGAAAGAGTTTAGCACGCGGCAAGTAACAGTGGCGGATAAAGGACATGTTGTTAACGTGCTGTTTGATACTGAACATATTACTAATACTAAATCTATTTGTATTGCATTCTTTTCATTTATAGCGGCTATTCAGATTCCTACTGTGTCCAATACGGACACGGATTTGAACACAGACGCCCTGCGTGAGTTTGCTGTGCTGCTGAGGAGAGGTAAGAGATGCTAAACATGGACACTTGTTGCATCAGGTGTTACCTGCCAATGGCCGGTGAAGTGATAAAATGCACAGTCCATGAATAACATACACCCACCATATTGGTATTATTGGATTACGTCATGCAGTAGGTATTAATTAATACAATTTATCTACATTTTCTCAGAAAATGCAAAGGTCTTTTTTAGCTATGTGTGCGCATGCTGTAGTGTTTGTACATCAGCAGGGAGAAAATAAGAGAAAAACCAAATTTTCACGAAACGTTATTGAAGAGTTATCCCTTTGGAAGTCTTCCCTAAGGTCTTCTCATCCAGTCTGGTGAAACATGAGGTTGTGGGAAACTACAGTCACCTGTTCTCAGTGTCGGGCAGTGAAGCTGATCTGGAGCCGTACATGCTGCTGGCACACATTGATGTGGTACCGGCTGATGAGGCGGACGGATGGGATGCTCCTCCATTCTCTGCTCAAGAGCTCAATGGCTTCATTTATGGACGAGGGACCATCGACGATAAACAGTCTGTGATGGTACTGTCTGATGAATCAGCAGTGATTAATAACAGCACATGTGTTCAGTCAAACATGTAAACTCACTGTTATGATGTTTGATCTTGCAGGGAATCCTTCAGGCGTTGGAATATCTCCTTGAGCGAGGTTACACCCCTCGACGAAGCTTCTACATTGGTTTGGGTCACGATGAGGAGGTCAGTCTCAAGATCGTCAACATTGGGTCACAACCAGTCTGCTAACTATAATAAATCTGGTTAATGGGTGAATTATTATTATTATTATTATTCATTTAACTCTATTTTATGTTGTCAGGTGAGCGGAATGCAGGGGGCAGTGAATATTGTGAAGCTTCTCAAGAGTCGTGGGGTGAAGCTTCTTTATGTTTTAGATGAAGGCCTAGCAGTGCTGGATGGTATCATAAATGGTCTGGATGGGCCTGCTGCTCTGTGAGACTGTTGTAAAACAAAAAACTCTACCAAAATATCTATTTATTTTTAAATGCATAATTTAAACATGGCTTGTGTTTTGTAGGATAGGTGTGAGTGAGAAAGGACAGGCCACAGTAAAGCTGAGTGTTAATGCTGCTCCAGGACATTCATCAATGCCTCCTAGAGAGACCAGTATTGGCATCTTGGCCTCAGCAGTGAAAAGGTAAAAAAACACTTTAGTGGTACCATTACTGAACGAATATAATATATAGGGATGTACTGTATGTTTTGCTGCTTAAAGCAAGCATTAATACAATGACTAAAGTATTTGTTCGCCATAATGACTTTGCCAGGCTGGAGGATAATCCGATGCCGAGACTCTTTGGCTATGGTCCTGAACGTGGCACATTTGAACACTTGGCACATAAGGTAAAAACTACATAAACATTTAAAAGGATGAACACTTCACCACCTGAAATACATTTTACAGAATATTTAATAATGAGTAACAGATTGTTTTGTGCATGGGATGTGTTAATGCACATCTCTTTCTTTCCAGTTCGGTTTGCCTCTCAGATTTATGATGTCTAATCTGTGGCTCTTCTCTCCACTGATAAGCAGGTATTTCACATTAATACTAAACAAACTCACTGTCGCCGTATAGACCGTTTCGTCGGACGCGCGCACTAGGACTGCAGTTAACTTCCAGTCTGTGTTTGGCTAGTGTAGTAATATAACTATTTATATTTAATTTAATTTATGTGAATATTAATTTATAGTTTTATTTTATTGTATAATATTTGTTTGAAATAAACTATTTGTTGAATGGATCCTGTAGTTTGGTCGTATTTAAAGAAACCGTATGGTACATTGACATCTATCACAGTCGAACTTCAAAATATTGGAGAGACAAGTTTAGCCATGTAACAGTTCTTCTCGGTTTCTTTTGCTTGTTATTGTAAATCTACAGGCACTCTATTGTTTGCGAATGTGTACCGGAGTAACGCATGTTTATGATGTCAACAATCTGTAACATTAATTTATGGCTCTTACATATTGAATCTGTAGAGTGATGGAGCAAAAACCTGACATGAATGCCTTTGTGAGGACAACAACAGCTGTTACTATGTTTAACGGTGGTGTAAAGGTGAGCCTTGTAAAGTTAGACACAAGCTATCGTTGTAACATTTGTCTGATTATTTCTCTCTGTTGCTGCTCTGGCAGGTTAATGTACTCCCGCCGTATGCAGAGGGTTTTGTAAATCTGCGTATCCACTCTGCTCAAACATTGCAGGAGGTGAGAGGTCATGCTGTAGCCGCATTACAGCCAATAGTGTTGACACATTCAACACAAAGTTCAGGCTTTAGTTCTAGTTTATTTATTAACTTTTTCTCTTTATACATAGTTAAAAGATTGAAACCTCAAACAAGCATGCTGTTGATACTATAAAAGGGATGGTTCACACAAAAAATTAAATTTGATATTTATTTACCCCAGGCCATCTGTGACGTAGGTGACATTTTGACAATAAATAAATAAATTTGATCAATAAAAATATTTTTTGGTAAATCCACAGACCTCTGTGCTTCATAAAATTGGAGTGTAAGGGGTCCACCTGTCTAAGAGTTCCTAAAACACATAATTCCAAAAAAGCGTCTACTGGCGACATGTTGACGTCCTGTGAAACGAATCTGGGGCTCAGTAAATAAACAGAAAAAAAAGTTTTTGGGTGAACTATCCCTTTAAGATTGTGTGGTATGAAGTTATTTACTCAGCCCATTCGCACCAATTGCGTATGAATAACACGCGCTGTGCATTATCGTATAATAAGGACGCCAAATTGCGATTTTTGCGTGCATAAATACGCCTTTTTTTGCGTGCACATGATACGCCAATTAGCGCGTTTGCATATTAAACAGCAATTTGTCTCATTACCCTGTCCCCTAACCCAACCCCTAAACCTAATGTTAGCGTCCGTGCATATTATAACCTCTACCCTAACCCAAACCCTAAACCTAACCTTATTATTTTAATTATTTCATTGTTTCCTCTTCATGTACGTTTTTAAATGGCTGCTCTCCACCCAGGTACAAGCACTCATTGGCGTATCATATGCACGCAAAATCGCAATTTGGCGTACGTATTAGACGATAATGCAAAAGCGTGTTATTTATACGCAATTGGGTGCGATCAGGTTGATTTACTATATAAAATGCCAATCACAACAGATTTTTGTGGTTGAAAACAGATGACATATTTATTCTGTAAGTGGGTGTGACAAAGATGTAGCAAGATAAACAGATGAAATGGACCCACAACAGATTGTTCTTTTTTTAGGTTCTGGATTTGATCAAGTCAATTGTAGCGGATGAGCGTGTAAAACTAGATTTGGTCAATGGGTTCGACCCGCTGCCCATCAGCTCTTATGATGAGCACTCGTTTGGGTATCAGATCATTAAGAAAACAGTGCAAGGCATATTTCCTCAGGTCAACGTGGCCCCTGGTAAGTCGGTTACTGTGTATCTAAGTGCATCATTGATTCATATGGATGAAGCATTCATTTTTTTTGCCATTTAATGACTTCCTCCCCCAGGTATCTGTATTGGCAATACTGACAGTCGTCACTACAAGGATATCACTCGAGACATTTATCGCTTCGCACCATCATGGTTCAAACCTGGTGATCCACAGAGGTATGACACATTCAATTGTGTATTTATGGATGAATGTGGTAAATAAAGATGTATATCATTCATGTTAACATTCATGTTTCTTGAATAGATTTCACGGGGTGAACGAGAGAATCTCCATTAAGAACTACGAAGAGCTTGTGGTGTTTTACTTTCAGCTCATGCAGAATAATGACATCAGAAAGTTGCCTTTACCTCACAGCAGTCAGCATGAGCTGTAAATGTGCTGGGGTGTGACACATACAGATCTCCAGCTCAAAAAGACATGAAGTCTCAGGAAGATTTATTTCAATTACTGTGAATTTTAATAAAGAAAGAAAACACTTTTAGCATCACTTAAATATAAAAGCTACACTTAAGTGACGGTCCTGTAGATAATTAAAATACCTTAAGGCATTAAAAGTGTAACATTTCAATCATAAAGGGTCTGTCTTTAATGCCTAAACAATATTGATTTTAAATGCAAATCGACAAAACAAAGGCTGTGACATTTCATTTATCAACCGGAACTCTTGGTGTTGGAGCGATATCTTGAACAACGCATTACGTAAAATAGTGATAGTTCAGATTATGTTTACATAAACACACACACATGGGCTTCATGATGATGTCGCTTTTCTGGGCAGTGTAAAAATGAAACATGCTGTCACGTGTAGAGGGTCTTCTGAGGGGCATAACATAGTTGAACAAACTCACTGTTTGGGTCCTTTTTGAAACAGTCTTGTTTAAGATATAGTTAACCCAAAAATAAAATTCTGTTATCATTTAATCAACATATCATTTCAAAGCTGTATGACTTTCTTATTGTGTTGTGCAGAACACAAAAGAAGATATTTTGAAGCTTGTTAGCAACCGAACAGCGATGGTACCCATTGACAGATTTTTTTCATTTTTGGGAGAACTATCACTTTAATGGTTGTGACACTACATTGTGTCACGTATGCCCTTCTGACGGTTTAGGATTTTTTTATCTTAGACATATCCTGAGCACTCAATGTATTTATTATTCATAAATGCGTCTCTGAATAATGCAGATTGTGATAAAGGATGCACTGTGGGCCAATAGCTTCTCATTAGATTAAAATTGTATTAGACTGAAGTGCTTTATTGTTACACCCTAAAAGCAAGTTAGTTGGCTTTTGTCTGATGAAAGGTTTGTGGTGGGTCAATAACTTGTTGGCTATATCATTAGACTAGGTAAACAGCCTTGTGTTTTTGATTTGTGAATATTACATTGAATCAGTCATAATGATTCTGTTTTACACTAAAGTGATCTGTACTGTTATTTTTGCAGAGTTGCTGTAAATGTATTTTCTTGAATTCCTTGAAATTTTGTGATGATATTAAATCATTTAAATAAGCAAAAATACATGCAGTTGTTTTAATGGACATTAATATACATCTTTTTAGATTAGAAATTAGTCACGTCATAAGGTTACCAATGAAGTTCCACTAAATCACATTATGTGTGACAAAAAAAAACTTGCAATAAAACCAATTTAATGTTAAATTTAAAGAGTCTAGAATAATGTAGCATAATATTAGAATAAGAAAATATAACAAGACATAAAGGTAAAGTGTGTATTCCAAATGGTAGAAAGAATTTTAACAGCGTTAACATGTCAATCATTTCTTCTAAACATGCATGTTATAGTACATTAGATGATAGGTTCATTGTGCGATTATTAGTTATGAGTTATGTGACGGAGAGTACCGATGTTTTGAACCTGACTCAGTTGGCTGATGAATTTATTCTCTGATTTTAATTTCAGAACCCTGCCAACTTTCAGCATGTACTGTATATGTTTGACAACTTACAGTCAGTGTATGTTAATGTAACCCATATAAATAATTACCTTTGTCTCATCTTGTCAAAGCTTCTCATTCTCTTCCTTTGGTTACATATGGAACTTTCTGATCAGATTGTGTTGTTGCTCCTTTAAGAAAGGTGCAGATCTGATGGAAAATGAGTGGATCACAATGATTTGTTTAAAGTTATTGGAGATCATCTTTATAATGCTTGTGAGTTTGTAGGTGTAAGATTATTACTTTTTGTCCCCCTATCTAAGTTTGATTATACTAAGGTTGAAGAGTCGAGTCGATGGAACACACAGAGTTGCAGCCCTGGAGACCAAGAATGATGTAGACACAGAAGTGCAGTTCAATCAGAGTCCAAAGTTTATTGAAAATAGTTCCCATATTTGTATTCATAAAAGAGGAAGTAAATATGTCATTTAAACTATTAATATTATTCACGCGGTTAGTTCTTTGTTCTTAGAGCTCCTTATAAGTTCATTTAGATGTTCTTCATTAGTACATTAGAACTCCTTTTAAGTACATTAGTATTTTTAGCAGAAGGCAGCACGATGTTCTGAACATTCTGTTAACTTGGTCAGCGCTTGAACTCAAGAAAGGTTAGACATAATTCAAGTACAATAATCATTGAAATACATTTCTCACAATATGATTTGTGAACAATAATCATTGCAATTCATATCACATAATGTGTGTGGGACACAGGCAAAGCCCAAATTCTCACAGTAGGGGAGGATGAATGAGAGACCTCATAATACTTGCATTACCAAAATCAGTGTACAGTTGAATGTCAATTTAAAAGTTACAACTTTTAAAAGTCATTGCAAAAATTCTCAGATAATTTCCTATGTATTTTTTTCGTATTCCATTTAGCTTTTCCTTATATCTATATTGTTTTTCTTTTGTCTCTATTGTTTTTCCATATTTTTTTCTATAAAGATGTTGTTTGTTTTAATTTGCAAAAGCACAATGTTTGTTTTTAGTTCAAGTGTGCAGTATTCCTATCAAATGATGTACTCATAGTCATATCTGGGTTACACATGATTGTACAGTGCCGTTGTTACGGTGTAATTATACGTTTAATTACTGAATAATAAAAATTATAAACTTGGCAGTTGTCATTGACATAGTATATTTACATAACTAAAAGTATCTGATTTACAGGTGATGAACAAAATCCTATAGAAAATGTGGTTATCCTTTTCTAGACTATTTAAATAAACTATTTGCATTTTAACTGTCCAATTCCACTTTTTTATTATTGTTTGGTACAGTAAATTTGTTTAATATATTAAAATTCAACCCACAGTATAAAAAAGTGCCCAATTCTGCAGGAACCCACAGAGTTGGCAACCCTGCAGCGGCTGCCTTTTCGGTCCCTGTACAATCAGGTATCTTTATTAACTACTAAAATGCCTGTCATTGGTTGAATATTAATTCAAACTGTACTCAGTAGCGAGTGTTTTTTTTTTAAGTAGCGAAATAGAAATATTTGATTAATTTGTTACAAAGTACAAGTATGGTTACAGACTTAAAAAAAATATTCTATCAAAGTTCAAGTAACTAAAAAAACTGAATTTGAGGAACGCGAGTAATGAGTTACTTCCAGCCCTGGAAAACATTTACCAAAACAATCACCTAGCAGCCAAACAAATGTATGCAGCCATCATGTGGTGGTTGTCGATTCAGCTCTGTCTGCACTGCTTTTAAAATCTAAATAACATTGGTTATATTATTTCCTCTACACCCAGACTTTAGCTCAGTATGACGCTCGACCTGTTTTTGCCAAGTGGTTGATGTCCTATGAGAACATATTTTGTTGACCTAAGGACAACATTTTTATAAATAAAACCTAAACCCAAACCCAAACCATAACTTACCCCTAAAATCAGAGGGAAATGATAAGTGAAAAATGATTGTATAGAAGCACCTAATGGTTGGAAGATTAAACTTAAAGAAAAACTGTAAAATTATTTCTGAAATCTCATTGGTTGATTTAAATGTTGTCCCAGGGTCAACATGTTGTCCTAAGGATATAAACCACTTTGCAAAAACAGGAGAGACACCAATGAACCAAAACACACATGATTCAAATCACCCCAAAATAGCAGCTGCACTTGTCATCTGCTCATAAAATCACATGTGTGTAAATTGCATCATAACCCATATGTTTCACTATTAACATTACGATTCTAGTTGTGTTCAATTGTTTAATTGAATTATCATTTCAATTAGTTTATTCAGTAAATAAAATGTCTAATATTAATAAACCTTTAAAAGTCATAATCAGCACCTTCATTCCTGTTAGAGTCGATGATCTAATCTCAATGACTGTACTGAATAAAAATGACACAGTAAGTCTCGTATTACTAATTCAGATTATTAGTACATTCAGATTTTACCTATTAGAGCTTTTAAACCAAACCAATAATGTTACACAAATAA
This sequence comes from Triplophysa dalaica, assembly GCF_015846415.1. NCBI lineage: Eukaryota > Metazoa > Chordata > Actinopteri > Cypriniformes > Nemacheilidae > Triplophysa > Triplophysa dalaica. The sequence continues at coordinate 10,047,690 of NC_079561.1, read as the reverse complement.
AGCAAAAACAGCAAGAAATCATAAATCCCATTATGTGCGAAATAACAGACTGTACAACAACCTTGCAATCTTAAATCAGGTTAATTTTAATGAGAAAGTTTAGACCTAATAAAGGTAAAGTGTGTCAAATTGTAGAAAGTGTTTTAGGATAAAAACGGCACTATTGTCACCAAAAGGATCTACACCGGTCCGCAACCTATCATAGCAAACATTTCTCCTCCACAGGACATTACACTACATCATATGACATGGGGCGGTCACTGCACATTCACATTTCTAGGCCAGTCACAGCACAAGCAGTTGATATTAAAGACGAGCCCAAAAGAACATGGCTTAACAAAAGTGCTGCCATGGGCACAATGAATAAAGGACGTGTGGTCAGTTGGGTTTGCGTACTCCCCGTCTGGCCTGCCTGCACAAAAGTTCATTACAGGCACGGATGTTGGGAGAACATGAGGTCTCTTGGTATGAGGTGCAATACGCTGATGTGTTGTATTTGGGGTAACAAGAGGTGATTCTGGAAAGGAGAATGAGATGGATTATTACATGATTATTTTGGTTTATATCAACTTTGTTTATAAAGTCAAGTCACACTATATGGGATGGAGAGTACCGATGTTAAGCAGCTGTCGCAGGTGGCTGATGAGAGGACTTTTGCCCTGCTCACAGAACTGTCCCGTAAAGTCATCGAGATCCAGAGCCCAGACAAACGCTCCTCCAAACTTTTTGTCCTTTAGGTATTGAACCTGATGCATAAACAGAATTGTACTTCATATGTACTTTTAGGTTTTATGCATCTTAACTTCTTATATTTATTTTCTTCTTTGAATTACCATATACCGTATACCTTGTGCTATTTATATAGTCCTGCCTTACCTTGCAGCATTTACTATACATGTTTGACAAGTAACAGACATTTCATGTATGTTAATGTAGATTTAACTCATATGCAGTATAATAACCTTTGTCTCGTAGCTCATCTTGTTGTCAAAGCCCACCCACTCTCTTCCTTTGGTTGCATATGGAACTTTCTGATCATCGATCCATTGTGTTGTTGCTCCTTTAAGGAATGTGCAGATCTGATGGATGATAATTATTCAGTTTTCAAGTTATTGGAGATCATCTGTATCAAATTTTGAGTTTGTACTGTTCCTGAATGTGAGACCTCATAATAGGACCAGAATCCAGCCTCTCTGGTGTATGTTCCCGCTGAAGCAGAACCAACAGCTGGAGCTCCAACATCATTGACCGCGGAGGTCAGACTGAACGTCCGTCCATATGTTGCAAATCCCATCCTCAGTTTCTCCACAGGGGCGCCCTGATCTCTCCAGTATGTCATGGCGAAATCCTGCATTGTCATGGTGAATGAATGATTATCCTCATTTCCTGCTCCTTGTTATTTGCAATGACTCACTGCTTGTACGTCCATTATTTGCATATCATATGATTTTTTTATCACAGTTATATCACATCATTTGTTGCAGTTCATGTTATTAAATTATGACAGCGGTTATAAAGGTTGTTGGGCTTTCTTACAGTATTGAGGTAGATGTTGTCTCCTGTGTCTTTAGACCCATTATACAGAGGACTGTTGTGTCCAGTGAAACGCTGCCATGAGCCATGAAAGTCATACGTCATGACATTGATGAAGTCTAAATACCTGCATTACCACAGTCAACAGCAACTTTAGTTAGTTTCTAGTGGATATTCAAGCAAGTTGTTCAATAACTGCAGGATATTTTTTATAAGCACTTTTTAAAACATATGCATTTAAGGACTCCAAACTAACAAACATATACATTAACCGTTTTGAGGGACTTTAAATGTTTGTGAAAATGTGTATTTTTAAAACATACTTAGAAATTTCTGCAATTTCATAACCATCATCAATGATTTTCTTCCCAGCAGAAACTGCAGCACTGAGCAGGAGTCTGGGACGTCCAGTGGCGTCACCTTCTGCCTTATAAGCTTCCAGAAGTTCCTGTTGTGGACACATATTCACAGTTTTAATAGTAAAGCAGTGCAGTTGAAATGTGTTTTTTGAACCACTAAAAGTTATAATAAACAGTATGATGCAAAAGCTTTAGAAGAACATACCAAAACCTTACACCCTAACTGCTTGCTCTTATGGGTATGTCGTGCCACATCCAGTGTGGACAATATGTAAAATTATAATGGGTTCTTTTGCGTTCTATTGTCTTTTATCGTTCTGGTATAGACACGGTACAAGAAACTCTCAGATTCATGCACATTTTCAAATATATTTTACAAATTTTTTTCTTATCCTATTTTATGGAATTCTAATCATATAATTCAGGACAATATGAAGAGTGTCATCAGTTTATTACATAAAGTAAGTGTAAATCAAAGTTACATTTCAAAGTCAATTTGAAAGTTATAAAACATTGTCAATGTAATTCTCATATAATTTGCTGTGTATTTCATCAGATAAATAGTAATAATATAAAGTAAATTTAAACCACATTTTTGCTGTCACATAGCAGGACAACTTCATATGGTTTATTTGTCAACTACCTATATATATTTTTTATGTCTCTGCTGTTTGCGCCAAATGTTTCTCTCCACAGCTTCAAAATTGTGAAAACACTGTAGAAATAAACCTAAATTTTATTCAATTGAATGTTGTGATACTGTTTGTTTTGAAGAGTAAATGCTACAGTACTTTGCAGAGCAGAGTGAATCTTTGCTTGTCTTCTGGAGGACTTCCACGGGAACCAGGAAACTCCCAGTCCAGGTCAAGACCATCAAAGCCATGAGTCCTCAAAAAGTTGATGGAAGACTGAATAAAGGTCTGTCTGTTTGCCGGGGTGGACACCATGATACTAAACCTAAAGTAGGGGGTTAATGATACAGTCAATTTTAAGATTCAGTTCTGTTTATTAAAAAGCATTGCTGTGTATAAGCAGGACACTTACTGAGCTGTACCAAAGTTCCATCCTCCCACAGCCAAGAGAGTTTTCAGACTGGGGTTTCTGTCGATTCAAATGTTTGTATCGTCACATAAACGTCTTCAGTAAACAGCAAATAATGACTTTGCTAAATATCAGACTGATATGAGATAACGTACATTTGCTTCAGCCCATTGAAAGATATGTAGAGAGTTTCATCATTCCATTCATAGGTGCTCAGTTGATTTCCCTGATTAATAATGGAAAATGCATATATTAAATGGGTGCATAAATGGGGATCCACGTTAGACGGCAGGTACTTGCCAACATCAGGTCTGTACTGAGACCAGTTGGTGAAGTAACATATTAGCTCGGAAGCCAATCCTGAAATAATAAAACAGATTAAATGAAGGGATATTTAGTTTTAATTAAAAAATAAATGTATAGTCTAATAATAATAGTAATGATTGTTATCCATAATATAAATACAAAACTTACCAAAATGACATAGTGCCAAAGAAAACCCTGAAAGGAGAAATATCAAATGTTAAAACATAAAAACTTATTTGAAAAACATTTTCCAAAACAGTCACCTACCAGCTAAACAAATGAATCTAGCCATGGTGGGGGTTGTGTCAGCAAAGAGACTCTATCTGTCTGGTACTGCTGTAAGAAACAAAATGACATTGGTTATATTACTTCCTCTTACCCCCCACCAGAACACTCAGACTTCACCCCTGTATGACACCAATGATTAACCAAAGCTCACATGAACCGAATTCCCCTAAAATAGCGTCATTTTTTTTGCTCAAAGTCTTTGTATTGACATTTCACAGTTTTACAGAGTGAAGCTTATGACAAATATGATCAAGTAAATGTGGCCACCAGTACCTTTACAGAAAATATATCTGGTTTCACGCAAGCCACCCTAATTAAAGGACGCAGATGGAAACTGGTGTGTCAAAAATATACATTTGTTTATTTCACAATAGTTCAATTATATAAACAATTTAAAAGACGATTGTAATACTCTATGAAACTTCCCAAATCAAAACACCAAATAGTTACAGGTGTATACAGAGTTTTCCTCCGGAGACGTGTTAGAATTCAAAGCACACCACGTCACTCTTAATAAATTAATACACAGGTAGAACAACCCAGTTAAATATGGTATCTGTGATTTACAACCTTTCTCCACTCCACACACACACACCACTGCAGGCAGTTGTCTCCTGGGAAAACTACAAGTTACCCAATAAATATTTCAAACCAGAGAACCCCACAGAGTATACATAAGATTATAAAAACATACATTTATAAAACACAAACCTCCTCGCTCTCTCTCATATGGCCCTAAGCAATCGGTAGGTTACAAAATACATGGTAGGCAGTTGGTATAGCTAAAACTGATTAGGAAAAACAGTGACTGGACACGTTCCCTGTGTAGCAAACCGATGTTTGCACCGTGTGTCTTCCCCGCAATCTCACACTGCGTTACTGCGACAGAAGATACAGGACCAATATACCAAGCTTTTAAAATCATTCACAACGTTACACTTGATAATCGAACTTGGTACCTGCAAAATATTTGTCCACTGGCCAATCTCCAACAACGACAACAGCACTAGTTTGGACCCACAATCCTGGTGCTTTCACTCCCCACACTGTACCGACACGCTATGCTGGAACGAAAGTCTTGCGTGTCGCTCTGACTACGTCTATCTAAATAGCCAGCTGAGCAATTAACCGCTCTGAGTTGACGTCCCCTGGGTCCTAATGTCCTACCTTTTACATTCACCCCCTCCTAAAATGTCACCGTCCCGGTGTCAACACCAGGGTCTAAACACAGCCTGTAATGAATTGACTGTAAGGTGAGTTGGAACCTCCTCCCCACCATTCCCATTTGTTACAGCCGCACGAGGAAGAAGAAAACGATTAGAGTGCTGGCCCGCTGTTAATCGTGTGGTTCGTCGAGTTGTTTGAATTGGAGCTTGCTCTCCTTCCTCCAATCTACCACACCCAAAGTCTTGACTCAATTCCATGGGATCAGAACTTGGACTAGCAGGTTGTTCATGTAGCTGTCCGGATAACAACGGGGCTGCAACGCATCTTGGTCTTTCTGAATCATGTGGATTCAACGGTGCACACAAACCCAGATCGAACTCCTCATCTGTACTAGGATCAGGACTAGGTGCTATGTTCCCCTTAGGCACATCTCTAAATAACTCCGCATCAATCGCACATGGGTGAAGGGAGCCTACATGCATTCGCAATGGGCGCAATTCCTGTCGATGGATATTCTGCTCTGGGCCTGATTGGCCTTTGGGCTTGATTTTGTATAACACCCCAACCTCATCCAGACATCGCACTACTTCATACACAACGGGTTCCCACTGGTCTTGGATTTTATGGCGACCCGGGGGATGACTTCGCCTGTACACAAATGAGCCAGTAGGCAAGATTGACGATGGGACCGCACAATGTTGTGCTCGAGAAGCAGCTGCAGCTTCCAATCGAGTTCGCGCCTGAAGATAGGTTGATGTTAAATGCATCTGATGTTCTCGAACCCAATCTTCTGTTGTCCCACCCGATATCACCTCCTCGGTTAGTCCCAGAAGCAAATCTATAGGAAGAAGAGGCTTTCTCCCAAACATCAACTCATAAGGAGAGAACCCTGTAGAGCTATGCACTGAGGTGTTATAGGCAAACAACAGCTGGGGCAAATGCTGAGGCCATCTCTTTTTCTGTTCTGGGGGTAGAGTCCGGAGTAAATCGTGCAATGTCCGGTTGAAGCGTTCACATTGCCCATTACCTTCTGGATGGTAAGGGCTAGTACGTGACTTCTCAATTCCATACAACTGGCAAAGGCGTTTCAGTAGTTCTCCCTCAAAGTTTCGTCCTTGATCTGAATGGATCCATTTTGGGACCCCATAGGTATAAAACCATCGTTCCGTAAGAATTCGCACGACCGTCCCAGCTTTCTGGTCTGATGTAGGATATGCTTGTGCAAACTTAGAAAACACATCAGTCACAACGAGGAGGTTCTCTCTACCATCACTAGCTCGTTCAAGCGTGGTAAAATCAATGGCCACAATCTCTAGAGGTCTAGAAGCAAGCAGACTGCCCATAAAAGTTCTCACCTTTGGCTGTACAGCTTTGGCTGTCACACACCTAATACACTCTTGACACCAACGGTCAATATCTTGACGCATGAAGGGCCAGTAACAGCGTTGACGTACAAGGGTGGTAGTACGTTCCACCCCTTGATGCCCGTGACGGTCATGGAGATTAGTAAGTACTTCACTTCTCAGCCTCTGTGGTAGCAGCAGCTGTAGAACTTCCTCTCTTCCCCCAGGGACATGACTCCGCCTATACAAAACTCCCTGCTGTTCTTGGATTCTATTCCACTGGCGAACCATTTCTAGGACTGCTGAACACTCCTTTGTCCACTCCAATGCTGAGGGGACCCCACCACGTTTCCAATACGCCAAGAAAGCCTGTATGACTGGATCTTCTGCCTGTAACACTTGTAGGTCAGCTCTACCTCTCGCTGGGGCTGCCTCAATAATAGATGTAGAAGCAGCCAACTGCTGATGGCATTTAATGCAAGCTTGTTCCACATCTTCAGGAATTGTTATACCGGGAGCGACTTCTCCCATAAAACTTGGCAGCGGGGCAGAAGGCAAGCGAGAGAGTGCATCTGCATTCTTATGAGATGTCCCAGGTCTATACATCAGGGTGAAATCAAAAAGTGCCAGCTGCGATGCCCAACGTTGTTCTACGGCACCCAATTTAGCAGTACGGAGATAACAAAGAGGGTTGTTGTCGGTGAAGACCGTAAATTTGGAGCCAAGAAGATAGTCTCTAAACTTTTCCGTTACCGCCCATTTTAGTGCAAGCAGTTCCAATTTCATAGCTGAATAATTTGTCATATTCCTCTCAGTAGGTCTGAGCCCCCTGCTTGCATATGCGAGTGGCCGACGTTGCCCTCCTTCCTCTTCCTGGGACAGGACTGCCCCCAGTCCCAGATTGCTAGCATCCACTTCTAAAACAAATGGTCTAGTAAAATCTGCATACCCCAATACTGGGGCCCCAATCAGCTTCTCCTTAAGAGTATGGAAGGCCTGTTCGCAACTCCAGTCCCAGTGATCACTCCAGGAGCTACTTGATCTAGGCCTAGCTCTTTTACTGGAAGACTGCAACTTTGCTACTAATTTGTGGAGCGGGGCGGCATACTTCGCAAAATCTTCCACAAACCTCCTGTAATAGGAGGCAAAACCCAAAAAGGACCGCAGTTCAACGACAGTAGATGGAGTCTTCCACTCTTTAACAGCACTGATCTTTTCAGGATCGGTGGCGACACCAGATGCGGAGATGACATGACCCAGGTACTTTACCTCTGGCTGGAAGAAGTGACATTTTCTGTGCTTAAGTTTTAGGCCATTCTGTTGCAACCGATGTAACACTAGCTCCAACCGCTCCAGGTGATTCTGAAATGAGGATAAAAAGACAACCACATCATCCAAATAAAGGAGGAGCGAGTGAAATCGTTCATCTCCAAAGATGCGTTCCATCAATCTCTGGAATGTCCCTGGGGCATTACAAAGGCCAAATGGCATCCGCTGAAATTCAAACAGACCAAAAGGTGTACAGAAAGCAGTCTTCGCTTGATCCTTCTCCGCTACGGGGACCTGGTTGTAACCACTCGCCAAATCCAATGTAGAAAACATGCGAGGGCCAGTCAGGGCATCCAAAGATTCCTCTATGCGCGGAAGGGGGCATGCATCCTTCCTGGTTTTCGCATTTAATTGGCGATAATCAACACACAGGCGAATTGACCTGTCCTTCTTCTTGACCACCACAATGGGAGAGGAGAAAGGGCTACAACTCACCCGCACTACCCCCTGCTCTACCAAATCTTGGATATGAGTCTTCACAAGATCATACTGGGAGGGAGGGAGTCGTCTATAACGTTGGCGTATAGGTACATTATCTAGCAGGGGAATCTCATGCTCTATCAAGTTCGTACATCCTAAATCTCCGTCACTCTGACTAAAAACCACATTATATTTCTCCAACAAGGCCTTAGCATCTTCCTGTTCTATCTCTTCTAGGTTAGGCCATGATATATTGGCCAGACCAGGGACAGCGTGATTTACTACTTCAGCCGACTGAATGAAAACAGTAGGGCTCTCACAACTTTCTTCGCTGCCAAAAATCACAGGTTGACTATGGGGACATACACTAACCATTTGAAGTCTACCTAAGAAAGTACGTGGTCTAAGCCACCTGTCCTGAGTACCTTTATTAACCAAGGGTACAGAAACAGTTCCCTCACCAATAGTTACCAGGGAGCATGGGATCAGGAGGTCTGCAGGTAGTTGCCAGTCACCTATACCTGGGGGTTCTAAGAATGCAGAAGGGATAAGTGAACCAACTCCCTGTCTGCACAAGGCTGGGACTAGCTTAAATGACCCAGAGGGAACACAGATGGAGGAACCTGGAGAAGTAGAGACACTACCAATAAACTCAGAATCAGTTAAACGTTCAAAAGTCTGACATTCAGACATAGCGCTCTTCAGCACATCCGGTACAGCTGGTGGGGAGTGAAATAACGCAGTGCCATGCTGACCAAAAAGCTCTCTGTAACAACTTTGCAGTATATTCATACAACCTTCATTACTGGACACTGGCCAATGAGCGTGGAATGTGAAGGTACAGTTGACTTTAAAAAGGAGCCACCCAATCCACCATCTAGAGCCTGGCTCAGAGCACTAGATGAAGCTAGTTTCCCGAGGGCCCTATGGCATGAGTATTTCTACCTCGACCCCCAGTTCCACTCTGGAACTCCCCGGCTGCAGCAGCTTGATGGGCTCCCTCCCCATTACGACAGCGCCTAGCTATATGACCTGGCTGTCCGCACCCCATACAGATAGGTTGGCCTTCTGAATCAAACCGATATCGCCGAGGCTGGGTGCTAGGGCCACTGGGTGCAGCTTGCCAGACTTGCACTTTTCCTTTAATTCACCAATTTCTTTACTGGGTTCTACTGCTACAGCACTTGAATTTACCCCCAATTCACAGGCATCAATATGGGTATCACAAGAGTAAGCTCTAGCCCGTGGAAGACTAGGACGCTCCCCGTCATCTGACCAACGCAGAGCTTCACTGCGAACGTCAATTAAGGACATACTAGGTTGGGATCGTATGAGACGTTTTAACTCTCTGCGAAGCATATTATCACGGACATACTCAGAAAAATGATCACGAATTACAACATCAGAATCAGGAATTCCCCTTGGATTCTTACGCTCAATTACCTCCATTAAAGACATAACGGCATGAGAAAATTCACGCAAAGATTCCCCATCACGCTGGCGTCGCTGAAAAAATTGTTTCTGAGCTTCAATATAAGATTGAGGGCAACCAAATGTTTCAAGCAAAATAGTTAGGATTCGATCAGGGTTATTTCTATCTGCCGTGGGACGGAATCGGATCTCTGACTTAGCCTCCCCATAAAGATGGTCATACAAAAACAATGCCTGCTCAGTAGGGGTCATATGTTTGGAATTTAAACATCTACGGGCTTCTTCTACCCACTCCTCAAACCCCAGACATCCAGTACTATTACTGCCTGAAAACCTTGGGCATTTCCGCTCTCTTGGGATAATAACATACCTCGGGTTTACTAAACTTTCTTGCTGACTGCTAGTTACACCTCCCTGTCCTGCCACAGCATTCGGTAGCGCTACTGCTTCTTGTTGAAGCCTGGTATTATCAGCCTGCAGCTGCTGGAGCTGCTCGGTCAGAGCCCTAATCTGATCTTCTGTACCTACAGACATGATAGACAAAACAAACAGAAAAAAACAATGATAATAACAGTGATAAACAAAAAGGAAAAAAAAAAAAATTTCTTGAGGTTAAAGTCCAGCTGGTGTTGGGCTGCCTCTCCAATCCTCCTTACCAGCCACTGTTTTTCCTTTACCCTAATAAACCTAACTGCCTACCAGTTATACAGATAAAAAACTGGTATATATATATATGTATATATACACACACATAGATATGAGGAGGAAGGGGATGACACCACCAGTAACCACCCAAACAATCCTGCCGACTACGCCAAATGTGGCCACCAGTACCTTTACAGAAAATATATCTGGTTTCACGCAAGCCACCCTAATTAAAGGACGCAGATGGAAACTGGTGTGTCAAAAATATACATTTGTTTATTTCACAATAGTTCAATTATATAAACAATTTAAAAGATGATTGTAATACTCCATGAAACTTCCCAAATCAAAACACCAAATAGTTACAGGTGTATACAGAGTTTTCCTCCGGAGACGTGTTAGAATTCAAAGCACACCACGTCACTCTTAATAAATTAATACACAGGTAGAACAACCCAGTTAAATATGGTATCTGTGATTTACAACCTTTCTCCACTCCACACACACACACCACTGCAGGCAGTTGTCTCCTGGGAAAACTACAAGTTACCCAATAAATATTTCAAACCAGAGAACCCCACAGAGTATACATAAGATTATAAAAACATACATTTATAAAACACAAACCTCCTCGCTCTCTCTCATATGGCCCTAAGCAATCGGTAGGTTACAAAATACATGGTAGGCAGTTGGTATAGCTAAAACTGATTAGGAAAAACAGTGACTGGACACGTTCCCTGTGTAGCAAACCGATGTTTGCACCGTGTGTCTTCCCCGCAATCTCACACTGCGTTACGGTGACAGAAGATGCCAATCAATATACCAAACTTTTACAATCATTCACAACAAAACATTTAGTAATCTAACTTGGTACCTGCAACGGTTTACCCACGTTCCCTGAATAGCAAACAAATGTATGCACCATGCGTCTTCATCACAATCTCACACTGCGTTACTGCGACAGAAGATACAGGATCAATATACCAAGCTTTTAAAATCATTCACAACGTTACACTTGATAATCGAACTTGGTACCTGCAAAATATTTGTCCACTGGCCAATCTCCAACAACGACAACAAGCACTAGTTTGGACCCACAATCCTGGTGCTTTCACTCCCCACACTGTACCGACACGCTATGCTGGAACGAAAGTCTTGCGTGTCGCTCTGACTACGTCTCTCTAAATAGCCAGCTGAGCAATTAAGCGCTCTGAGTTGACGTCCCCTGGGTCCTAATGTCCTACCCTTACATAAACATATTACTCACCCCTTACCCCGGCTCCAACAGAGTCCCCCACCCGTGAACAGTTGTTGTACCCGTAATAGTAAAGAACAAACATATAGCCATATACCATACAATTTTTGAACACATCCTACTGTTGTGTGACAATTGTTTTCATTGTCAAATGATGTGCAAGATCCCTAATCCACAATTTAAATGCTTGGGGAGTTTTTCTTTCCATTCAAGGAGTATGAGTCACCTAGCTAGGAGAAATGCAAAGGCTATCATTTATTTCAATTGTTGACTAAAATGTTGAACTACTCCAAATATTGCTATAATAGCAGAAGGTTCTATCGGCACTTCTAAAACCTCGGAGATAATTCAAAAATTGACTGCCAAAAATGATTTAATTTCGAGCAGGACCAAAACATGTGAAAGTGTGGCAGGCGCCTGGCCGTACAGGTCACACATGAGGTCAGGATCAGGTAGAAACTTGAAAAGTTTGGTTTTAGACCAGTGGAGATGATGTACTACTTTAAACTGGAGTGCCCTGTGATGTAAGCAAATTGAAGAAGAGTGTATTCTATTTAATGCTTTCTCCCAGGTTTTATCTGAAAATTGTATCTACAGCTCTTACTCCCAGTGACTTCTTAACCGGGTTGAGGGTTCCAGATAATAAGAATTTAATAAAGAATAGACCGTTCCAATAGAGAATTTGGAGCAAGGATTATGCAACAGGACGGAGTCTAGAAGAGAACTAGGTGGTTGATTTGGGAAATAAGCGCAATGTGTCTAAAGGATGAAATCTCCAATTCTCGCTTTTTTGTAAATTACTAAGTGTTAAGTGCTAAGTGTTTTTGGTAGGCTATTTAAGGGATTAGATAGGTATAAACGCATGTCATCAGCATATAGGGATACCTTATGCTCTTAGCCACCTCTCTGCATTCCTTTAATTCACGCCTCTCCATGCAATGCGATTGCCAAAGGTTCAGCCGCAATAGCAAATAAGAGTGGTGACAAAGGCCAACCCTGCCTGGAACCAAAGGTTGCAATTCGCCCGAACAGCCGCCAGTAGCCTCACCCAAGAAATCAATTTTGAACCAAAACCAAATTGTTTAAGAGAAAAGAGGAGGGAGTCCCACTCCACTCTATCAAATGCTTTTTCAGCATCAAGCGATGCTAGTATTTCTGGGACTTCGAGTGGGTTGGGATCATAGAGAATATTAAGCAAGCGTCGTATGTTGAAGAATGAATGTCGAGTTTTGATAAAGCCTGTTTGATCATCTGACATAATTGAGGGTAAGGTAGCTTCTAAACGTTAAGCTAACATTTAACATTTAGCTAACATGTAGACGGTTAACAGAATAGGAGCAAGTTGTTTAGAGAATTTCTTAAAAAATTCACTGGGGAACCCAGCAGGGCCTGAAGATTTTCCCTTTTTGTGTCAATTGCCTCTTCAAGTTCTTCTGTAGAGAATTGTTCTTCTAAGTCAACTGCACTGTCTCTATTAATTATGGGACTGTCTAGTCTCTTAAAAAAAGATCAAACAAAGAATCGTTTCCAAGGGATTCTGAGGTGTGCAGCTTTGAATAGAGCTTATAGAAACAAGAATTGATTTCTGAGTGATCTATGTTTTTAGTACCCAGCTCATCATTTAACCCCAAATTGGTTTAGAGGCTGTATCTCGGCCAAACATGATCAGTCGCAACAAAACTTAGAAAGTTTCATCAACACCATGATCTGAGGATACATGCCAAAGTTGGGAACAGCGCCACCTAGGGATCGTGAGATACCAAAAATGCACATTTTTGGGTATAGTTTTTGAACAGTCAGCAAATGATAATCTTGGAACTGAGGATATATCCAAAAGTTGGGAACAGCACCACCTATGGGTCCAAATTTTGTTATTTCTATTTCATTTCATTCCCTGTGATATGCCGATTCTGACGATGTTTCCATTGTCATTTTCCACGAATGTGCCTGTCAGTCATATTTAAGTAAATAAAAAACTGCTTTTTCACCACTCCTCATTCAAATTTTGTCAAATTTTGTTCAAAATACAATCATATGATCTTTGGACCGACCCGCACAGAAATGACTGAACATAATTTTTGATCTTAAATTGTTTTTAACCAATAGATCATAAACTGCAATCTGTTGGCCAACCATGTGTCACTGCAAATAACCAAGAGATTGCCATTTCCACACGTGCCAGACACATTATCTCATTTGTTATGTTTCAGCACTGCAATAAACTTTCAATATTTACGATACAATTACATTTATAAACACTGAAAAATCGTCTTTTATTAGTAATTTTAGAATTCTTTCTAAAACCCACAAATATTAATCTTTCATCCCTTCTCTGAAGCTTTATAAAGGTATGTCTGAATTGTCACTTCAATTGCTTTTATTAAAGGTTGTGTTAACCTTTCTATTTTTAGAAATGTGGTGTGCTCACACATCATTGCTTGAACTTCTAAACCTCAACAGCTAGCTGTCCATTGATCTGCATACTACATTGATCTGCATAGTATTAAGCAACAAGCATCTAAACTAAACATTGTGTTTGATTCCTGTGTGTCACTTTCATAAAATTACATTTAATACTTTGTCACTTACATTCAATATCTGCAGTTCTGCCTCCAGCTCATGTCTCTGTAAAACTAAATGAACCAGAATGTATGAGTGGCAGCCTGAAAAAGGCTATAGGTTTAAAGATTTTCTACAAATTAAATGTGTAGCATGTGCTTAACCATTAGAACTGTCAATGTTTAAAAGTACCTAAATAAAAATCCAACGTCCAAACATGCCAAAATTACCAAAAATAGGCTTGGCCCCGGAATCGCTGCTTGCAGCTATATTTTTAACTAGTCCCCCTAGATTTTAAAAACGTAATGATTATTTCTAACCAGAGGTCATGACCACTCCATAAAGATAAATAGACCAATCCTACTTCCTCTGACAGTAGAGTTTTATAATCATGCCATAGTTTCCTATGTACACTGTTTTTGCCAAGTGGTTGACCCTAGGACAACATAATATTGCAATAACCAGAGGTTTGAGTCTTACCCTATTTAGATTGGTCAGACAACATATGTTCTGTTCTAACATACCACATAGGATAGCAGTTGTAGAAGGAGTGAAGTAATACAACCATTTATATTTTGTTTAATTTATTTGAATATTATTATTTTATTGTATCACAGTTGTTTTAAATAAACGATTTGTTGAATTTTGTTGTATTTTCATTTTTTGAAATAACTTGTTGACTGGGTCCTATAGTTTGGTGGTATTCAAAGAAACTGAATGGTACACTGACATCTAGTGGTTGAACTTGGTACCGCAGTCTAAATTCAAAATATTGCAGGGCAAAGTTTAGCAAAAGAAACAGTTCTTCTTGTTTTCTTTTGCATGTTGTTGGAAATAATCTACAGGCAATCTATTGTTTGCGAATGTGTACCGGTTTATGTTGTCACTAAGAAACCATCTGTAACATACTAATTTATGGCTCTTACATATTGCATCTGTAGAGTGATGGAGCAAAAACCTGACATGAATGCCTTTGTGAGGACAACAACAGCTGTTGCTATGTTTAACGCTGGTGTAATGGTTAGCCTTGTAAAGGCTTTTGTCAATCTGCATATCCACTCTGCTCAAACATTGCAGGAGGTGAGAGCTCATGCTGTAGCTGCAATACAGCCAATAGTGTTGACACATTCAAGATAAAGTTCAGGCTTTAGCTCTAGTTTATTTATTAACCGCTAAAAGTTAAATGTTGAGTAACCTAAAACACAGCACGTGCTAAAAATACTAGTTGAGACTGTGTGGTATGAAGTCATATACCACGTGACTATATAAAATGTCGATCATAACAGATTTATTCTTTGAGTGGGTGTGACAAAGAAAAAGATGTAGACAGATGTACAATGAGAGACCTCATAATACCGGCATTACCAAAATTAGTTTAGTTTCTAGTGGATATTCAATAAGTAATGAGGCATATTTATGTGGTTCTATAACAACAGGATAATATCTTATTTGCATCTAGACATTCTTTTTGAAGCATATGAACAAAACTTAAGGAATATAAGGACTGTTTATCATGACTGTGTGTGAGGATGCGGAGACTCAGATGCGGGTATAAATGAGAAAACATTTACTAGGTACAGTTCAACAATAATTCACCAGGCGACACCGGCCTCGAACACAGGAACCACGGAAGTCCACGGGGAGAGGACTCAACCAGACGGCACTCAGAGGAGAAGCGGCATGATCCCAGTCTGGGAAATCCTGACCCGCCAGTTGATTCATGACGAGATAGGTGACGACCACAGGTGGAGAGATGCCAGGGTGAAGTGAACAGGGAGAACTGAGGAATGGTGAATAATAAATGTTTCTTGAGACATCAACATCAAACTAGCTGTTTTGGACTACTTGTAAATTCATGCATAAGTTTAAAAAGATAATGGTGTGCACAGATAAATCCTTTAAAATTAATCACTGCAACACTGTGTAAAACACATGATTTGATTTCTTGGTGACTTTAAGAATAATTTCAGCGGAGAAGTATGATGTATAGTAGTAATCATTGACGTAATATATTTTCATTACAAAAGTATGTGATTTACAAGTGATGACCAAAATCCTATAGGTAATGTAGTTACCCTTTTTTTTTAACTATTTGAATAAACTATTTAATTTTTAACTATTGTCTGGTACAGTATATTAGTTCAATATACACATTTAGGTCAACTACAATTTATAAATATGTCAACTTTCAACCTACAGTATAAAAAGGAGGAAACCCACAGAGTTGACAACCCTCTAATACAGACTTAAAAATAGAGACATAAAAGTTCAAGTATTCAGAAAAACTATTTAATTACAGTAATGTGAGTAGTTGTTATGCGTTATTACCACACCTGGAAAAAAAACCGAAACAATCACCAACCAGACAAATGTATCCAGCCATCATGTGGTGGTTGATTCAGCTTTTTCTGCACTGCTGTAAAAATCTAAAAAACATTTGTATATTATTTCCTCTACACCCAGACTTCAGCTCAGTGTGACCCCAATTGACTAAAACACACATGATTTAAATCACTCAAAAATAACAGCTGCACTGTCATCTACTCCAGATGTCACAAAATCACATGTGTGTAAACAACCATTGCATACCATAGGTTTTACTATTTACTTTAAGAGTGTAGTTTTATTTAATGGTTTCTTTTAAATAATCATTTCAATTAATAATATGATAAATAATCCAATATAAATAAACATTAAAAGGTCATAAGGAGCACCTTCTTTCTCTTGTCAATGTGTTCATGTTAATAGTAGATGATCTAATCTCAATGATTGTACTGAATATTAATGACACAGTCAGTCTTGTATTTCTTATATTGTAATTCAGATTTTACTTGACCTATCACAGCTTTCAAACCAAACCAAAAATGTTATCACAAATAAAGCAAAAGCAGCAAGAAATCATAAATCCCATTTTGTGTGAAATAACAGACTGTACAACAACCTTGCAATCTCAGGTTAATTTTAATAAGAAAGTTTAGACAGACTTGCATAATGTTGCATAGCATTAATATTAGAAAATAAAGGTAAAGTGTGTCAAATTATAGAAAGTATTTAAGGATAAAAATTGCACTATTGTCACCAGAAGGATCTACACCACCAGCTTAACATTTCACACATTTCTCCTCGGCAGGAGTGTTACACTACATCATATGACATGGGGCGGTCACTGCACATTCACATTTCAAGGCCAGTCACAGCACAAGCAGTTGATATTAAAGATGAGCCCAGAAGGACATGGCTTAACAAAAGTGCTGCCATGGGCACAATGAATGAAGGACGTCTTATCAGCTGGGCTTGCGTACAGCCCATCAGGCCTGCCTGCACAAAAGTCGTTTACAGGGACAGAGGGTAGAACATTAGTTTGAAATGAGTCATGCTGATGTGTTGTATTTGGGGTAACAAGAGGTGGTTCTGGAGAGGAGAATGGTGGGATGGGATGGAGAGTACTGATGTTAAGAAGCTGACGCAGGTGGCTGATGAGAGGACTTTTGCCCTGCTCACAGAACTGTCCCGTAAAGTCATCGAGATCCAGAGCCCAGACAAACGCTCCTCCAAACTGATTGTCCTTTAGGTATTGAACCTGATGCATAAACAGATTTATATTACATAATTTATTTATGCATCTTTAACTTTATACTTTATTTTATAATTTCTTAACAGTTTTTTTTCAGGTTAAGGACTTTGAATCACGATAGTTTGTGCAATTTTCATAATCCTGCCTTACCATGCAGCATGTACTATATATTTTTGACAACAAACAGACATTTCATGTATGTTAATGTAGGCTTAACTCATAAGCAGTAAAATTACCTTTGTCTCGTAGCTCATCTTGTTGTCAAAGCCCACCCACTCTGTTCCTTTGGTTGCATATGGAACTTTCTGATCATCGATCCATTGTGTTGTTGCTCCTTGAAGGAATGTGCAGATCTGATGAATAGTAATTATTCAGTTTTCAAGTTATTGGAGATCATCTTTATCAAATTTTGAGTGTGTACTGTGCCTGAATCTGAGACCTCATAATAGGACCAGAATCCAGCCTCTCTGGTGTATGTTCCCGCTGAAGCAGAACCATCAGCTGGAGCTCCAACATCATTGACCGCGGACGTCAGACTGAACGTCTTTCCGTATGTTGCAAATCCCATCCTCAGTTTCTCCACAGGGGCGCCCTGATCTCTCCAGTATGTCATGGCGAAATCCTGTATTGTCATGGTTTAAATTACTTTAATCAAAATGATAAACACAAAAATGCAAAACGTTTTGATCAATTTGATCGCTTAGCAATCTATAAAACAGGCCTGGAGGCCTATTACCTGCAGCCCTGCGCCACAGAGGAACGCATATTGTTTTCTCCACAAAGACCTGATTTTTACTCAAGCATTTATTGATTTTACTCAATAAACCATTTTGAAACAACCTAAGAATTATGATCATGTTCCTACTCAAATGTTTATGTATGTTCCCTACATTATTGTGGGCAGTCTGCTTAAATGGGTCTTTTGTTCACTCTTCGGGAGCTCCAAATGCTTTAGTTCTGAACCCTTGCACTCACACATGCGGGAGTTTCAAAGTAGAAATAACTGAAATAAAATGAGTTTCAAGGGAGAAATAGCAAAACAGGAGGGTGAAGGGACATGGGTGTAAAATACGGGATTGTTGACAGTGATGTCACTCAGTGTTGTAGTATTTGCTGCATACCTTACAAACATTGTTGACCCGTACTGTTAACTCATTTTGATAGGAGGATACTTATTCCGAGTACTTTGGATAAAAGCATCTGCTAAATGACTAAATGTATGTAATCGCATTGAATTTGTTTAATTGTTTGAATGCTCGTATTGGGCGTTAATTTCCCTTGGTGCTATAATTATTTCTAGCAATACCACTTATATATAAATATATATATATAAATATATATATATAAATACATAAACTGCATTAGGTAACGCACTCCAAATAGGGCAGGGGGCACTCCATGTATATCATATTCTTTTTTCTATTACAATTATGTCATATGCTTTTAACAGTTCATGTTATTAAATTATGACAGCGGTTATAAAGGTTGTAGTACATTCTTACAGTATTGAGGTAGATGTTGTCTCCTGTGTCTTTAGACCCATTATACAGAGGACTGTTGTGTCCAGTGAAACGCTGCCATGAGCCATGAAAGTCATACGTCATGACATTGATGAAGTCTAAATACCTGCATTACCACAATCAACAAAAACTTGCATTAGTTTATTTTCAAGTGGATATTCAAGCAAGTTGTTCAGGATATTATACAACCACAGTATTTACGACACTGATAACAGAGAATTGCACTTATCAAGCATATGGGGAAACCATAAGCAAAAGTTAGGAAAAGCAGGATATTTTTTATCAGCATATTCATAGTCTTTTTAAAGCATATATGCATTTAAGGATTGCAAGTGAAGAAAAATAGATATGAACTGTTTTGTGAGACTTTACATTTTTGTGAAAATGTGCAGTTTTAAAACATACTTAGAAATTTCTGCAATTTCATAACCATCATCAATGATTTTCTTCCCAGCAGAAACTGCAGCACTGAGCAGGAGTCTGGGACGTCCAGTGGCGTCACCTTCTGCCTTATAAGCTTCCAGAAGTTCCTGTTGTGGACACATATTCACAGTTTTAATAGTAAAGCAGTGCAGTTGAAATGTGTTTTTTAAACCACTAAAAGTAAGATTATAAACCGCAAGGCTAAAGAAGAACTTACCAAACCCTAACACCCTAACTGCTTGTTCTTATGAGTTTGTCGCGTCGCTCCGCTTCCAGTGTGGACAAATTGTAAAATTATAATGGGTTCTAATGCATTCTGTTGTTTTTTATGTTATTTTTATTCTTATATAATTCAAAAAAAAAAAGGAAAAATGTCATCAGGTTCTACATAAAGTGAGTATAGTTCATAGTTGCATTTCAAAGTCAATTTGAAAGTTACTGTTACAACGTTTACATGCTAATTCTTAAATGTGTCCCTGGGTCACAATATCAGTCTTAAGTAGCACGGGAACATTTTAAATATTAAATAAAATAAATTTAAAAATTTAAATATATACATTTTAAAGACAAAAATAAATTGTATGGGTCAAAATTATCGATTTTTCATTCATGCCAAAAATCATTAGGATATTAAGTAAAGATCATGTTCCATGAAGATATTTCGAATATTTCCTGCCCTAAATATATCAAAACTTTATTTTTGTGAGTGCATGACCAGTAACAGTGCCTCTTATTTACAACTTCAAAGGCAATTTTCTCAATATGGAGATTCTTTTGTACCCTCAGATTCCAGAGATTTAAACAGTTATATCTCCGGCAGATATTATCATATTCCAACAACCTAAACATAAATAGAAAGCTTAATTGTTCAGCTTTCAAATGATGTAAAAATATTGATTTCGAAAAATTTACCCATACGAGTGGTTTTGTTGTCCAGAGTCACAAATAATTGCTGTGTATTTCATCAGATAAATAATTAAAATATTGCTGTCACACCACAGGACAACTTCATACGGTTTATTTGTTAACTACTTATATATTTTTATGTCTCTGCTGTTTGTTCTACATGTTTTTCTGAACACTTTCAAAATTGTGTAAACACTGTAGAAATAAACCTAAATTGTATTCATTGAATGTTGTGATACTGTTTGTTTTGAAGAGGAAATGCTACAGTACCTTGCAGAGCAGAGTGAATCTTTGCTTGTCTTCTGGAGGACTTCCACGGGAACCAGGAAACTCCCAGTCCAGGTCAAGACCATCAAAGCCATGAGTCCTCAAAAAGTTGATGGAAGACTGAATAAAGGTCTGTCTGTTTGCCGGGGTGGACACCATGATACTAAACCTAAAGTAGGGGGTTAATGATACAGTCAATTTTAAGATTCAGTTCTGTTTATTAAAAAGCATTGCTGTAAGCAGGACACTTACTGAGCTGTACCAAAGTTCCATCCTCCCACAGCCAAGAGAGTTTTCAGACTGGGGTTTCTGTCGATTCAAATGTTTGTATCGTCACATAAACGTCTTCAGTAAACAGCAAATATTGACTTTGCTAAATATCAGACTGATATGAGATAACGTACATTTGCTTCAGCCCATTGAAAGATATGTAGAGAGTGTCATCATTCCATTCAGAGGTGCTCAGTTGATTTTCCTGATTAATAATGGAAAACCCATAAATTAAATGGGTGCATAAATGGGGATCCACGTTAGACGGCAGGTACTTGCCAACATCAGGTCTGTACTGAGACCAGTTGGTGAAGTAACATATTAGCTCGGAAGCCAATCCTGAAATAATAAAACAGATTAAATGAAGGGATATTTAGTTTTAATTAAAAAATATTATCTTATAATAATAGTAATGATTGATTTCCATAATAACGAAACAAAACTGACCAAAATGACATAGTGCCAAAGAAAACCCTGAAAAGAGAAATATCAAATGTTAAAACATACAAAATTATATCAAATTAGTTTGAAAACATTTTCAAAACAGTCACCTACCAGCTAAACAAATAAATCTAGCCATGGTGGGGGTTGTGTCAGCAAAGAGATTCTATCTGTCTGGTACTGCTGTAACAAAATAACATTGGTTATATTATTTCCTCTAACCCCCAAACACTCAGACTTCACCCCTGTATGACACCAATTTCAAAAAAATAGTGATTGCACTGACATCTGCTCCATAACAATCCATTTTTTATGTGTTCAATGGATTAATTCAGTCATATTTCATATTTCAATGACTTACTTCAGGAAGTATGATATAAATAAACATTAAAAGGGCATAAGCAACTTCATTCTCTTGTTCCATTAAGTGCCGATGATCTTATCTCATTGACCACACTTATAAAAAAAAAAGTCTGTCTTGTATTACTGTAGTAAATGAAGTAAATCATTTTACCAGAGCCAATATAGCTTTTTAGCTGAAACAGAAGGAGTAATCTCCAAAAACAACATGAACAAAACCTAACCGTATTCGCTGAGAATGAATATAAATATGATTTAACCAAAACCTACACACCCATTTCCATTAATGTAAGCATTATTTTCATTGGTTACTAAACACATTCACATCCAAGCATTTTATTTTGGGTGACTCCAAATCTCCGGTAGCTGTCACGTAGCAGTTTGAGCTATTAGTATATCCCAGTAGTATACCCCGGAACCATAAGCAAAAGTGTCTCTAGTGATGTTTTTAATGTAACCAGCGATGTGTCACGCATTCTGACTTCTTTACAATGTTGAACGTGCTGTCTTCTCATGCTTAACATGGTCAACTTGTCAAAAAACAAGTTGGGTGTGTTACGTAGTATTTTTGTGCTTAACACACTCCCCCACCTATCGTACAGGTTTCGGAAAGTTTTTTTTCGAACATATAAAACTGTTTCGTAACAACTTTTCTTAGTCCCTTATTGGACAATTCTCCCATAAAAGCACGCGTCACGGCAACAGGAGAGCAGGAGAAGGAGCATGCGCAGACGTCAATTGTAGCAGGAGTATGGAACGCCAGGAGGGCCAAAAACGTGCGTATTTTAACGCGTTGTTTGCGCGTAGAGTACGCGTTGTTTGCGCGTAGAGTACGCGTAGTCTACGCGTGAAAAATCGACGCGTACTCTACGCGCAAACAACGCGTACTCTACGCGCAACCACGCGTTAAAATACGCACGTTTTTGGCCATCCTGGCGTTCCATACAGGAGAGTGCGCTTAAGTTCGCACACGCGAAGTTCAGGTGTTTGTTTGTTCACTGCATTAGGTGATGAATGTTATATAAACTGTGGATATAACCCTGGACGGACACGAACCGAGTGCAGTGAGTGAAACTGGTGTCTGTGTTTTGTTGACAAAGAGCACTTTGGTTCAGCACCTCGCACGCGCCATATGTAACAATCGTAAAGCTGTATCTATCTTTTATAAATGTGATCAAACTTAATACTCTTCGAAGATACGAAGTATGCACTATGACTCTATAGGTACTCAAGATTAATATGAAATTGGCAGAAACACCGTGTGTTACGCCTGCTTTAAACTCTGCAACTGTTTGTGTTTTTAGACAATAATTTTGAGTATGATATGTAATATCATTTTTGTTCTGTCTGATTGTTGTTGACATTTAGTTTTTGTACATGTACATGCGTAATATTTTTGTTCATTAACTATTATTATATGTATGTTGGGGTTTATCATTACTGGTCACCCGTTTAATCTACGTCATTGCATAAATATAGCGAGGGCGGAGACAAGCCAGGAAGAGTTTTTGAATGAGAGCAGGTGGCGTCATACGGTTTTTGACCACTTTATCTTCACTTAAAGCCTGAGTTTGTTCTTGCTATGACTATTAAACGATTTATGTTATGCTTTCCACTAAACTTTTCTGTTAGAGAAAGCAAATGAGACAAAAGACAAATAAGGTTGTGAAGTGCGTGCAAAACCACCACCTGTTCCAGAATGTTAGTCAAACATTTGGCAAAACACACTGAATTTCCACATTTTACTTCTGCTCTAGATTTTCTAGATTAATCATTAAAGAGGTTCTGCCAGTGTAATAGGCTATTGTATAACCACAAGCTGATGTTCCTCATTGTAAATAAATTAGGATTTAGGAGCAGATACATTGTGTTTTGTAAAAGCAGATGTATATTGTTTATAGTTATAGGAAGTGAGCTTTGATTTTGGAAAATGACGTCATGGAAACCTTTAAAGCAACACTAGAGAACTTTTGCTTTTAGTTTCCCCATTTGCTTGATAAGCGCAATTGTTTGTTATCAGTGTCGTAAATACTGTGGTTGTATAAGCTTCTCTGTGGGAAGCGCAAAACATGAACTAAGAAATCAGCAACTTTTGACCCCCCAAAAATACATTTTTGTTTGGTAGTCATCGTTTACAAGAATTGCACTAAATTTCTGATGAGGCGCGATCATCCTACATTAGCTATTGAGATCCCGACAATATTACATTATCTCTCGTCTACCCTTATGGTTATAAATTGTGAAACAGTAACTTTAGTGCGCCACTAAACACCTTAGCACAGCCTACTGACCAAAAAATAAAAAAAGTATAGGACAGTAAGAAATCAGTCACATATAAGAATTGAAAAAAAATCCGGTAGCAGGAAGATATCAGATATTGTTTCGTGTTCGGGCTCGTGTCCGATCACTCTTTCTCTCGCTTTCTCTGACAAAACCCTCTTTGGTTTCTTTGCTTGCTCTGCCATGTCGTTGGCTTTGAGACATGAATATTATATCGTTTTGTCTTATAGTTAGCTGTTGGCTAACTCTACTAAGGCTACGAGTATAATATATGACATATGCCGTAAGGCAGGTTGCACTCTTCCGCAGGCAGGGGATGGGTGGGGCTGTGTGTACTGACCCGAACACAGAACTTACAGAGTATGGTTTCCTAGCTGCTCAGGTCGCTGTGGCAGTAGAATTTGTCCCGTTAAGAGTTCTTCTACCAATGAAATTATGTTTTAAGGTATTTAAGGTAAAAAACTGCACAGTGTTGCTTTAACAAGGAGCTGCTAATAATTTGTTAATGCGTTAGCTCAAACGAACTAACAATGAACAATTCTAATACAGTTAGTTTAGGTTAATTTCAGGATTTACTGATACATTATTAAAATCATTAACATTTGTTCATGCACCATGAATAAACGTGAATAACTGTATTGACATGAACTAACCTCAACAGTGATTAATAAATAGCTAATAAAAAACTAAATTGTCCATTATTAGGCAATGTTAGCTAATCAATTTCTACTGTAAACAAGTACCACTTACTGTAAAGTGTTACCAAAGATCTAATGTGGTTTGTTTAAAAGTTTGTTTGCATTTACATTATGTACATTTTGTAGACTAAGTACAGTGTAAATACACATACTGTAAAGACTGATGTTTTTTTATTTTTGTTCCATTTAAACACATTAGTTAAATTATTATAAAAGTAGTTGAAATGTGAACATGGGTCCAACTACTTCAAATTAATAACATAGAACTGAATATAGTTCTCAAATTTTAACTTAAATGTTAAACCTTACATGAAGTACCAAATTCATGAAAGTTATGAGAGATGTTCGGAGCCCTGTGATCTAATAGCAGTTTCAGACCCTTTGCTCAAATTAAAAGAAGCATTGCAGACAAAATATGAGCATGCAAATCAGAAAAACATGAACTGACGTACCTGCAGAACAGCTGAAGATGAAGCCACGCTGCTATCTGATTTCAGACTAGTACCTCAATTATAGGATCTCGAAACTTACTGTCGCACAAACTCGCCCACATAGCAGCGTATGAGATTCCAAATTATGTCATCTAACAAGAGTAACGTGTTTCACACCAGGGGCCAGTGGCATAAACAGCGGCTAAGTTAAAGGGATAGGTCATCCAAAAATGTCATCATTTATTCACGCACATGTAATTTCATATCTGTATGAAATATTTTGTTCCGATGAACACAAAGAAAGACATTTGGAAGAATGTTAGTAATTTTGAGTTCCAGGACATCATTGACTACCATAGAAGGAATAATTAAATGGTAGTCAAAGGTGGCAGAGAACTCTTTGTTTTCCTAAATTCTTCAAAATATCTCATTAAGTGTTACATTTTATTTACTACTATGTTAGTGGATGATGTCCCAGAACTGAAAATTGCTAACATTCTTCCAAATATCTTTCTTTGTGTTCAATGGAACAAAGAGATGTATACAGGTTTGAAACAAATTGAGGGTTGAGTAAAAAATGACAGATTTTATCATTTTTGAATTAACTATCCTTTAAGACTATGTCCAAACAACTTCTTAACAACTTATATGTGACTGATTTAGAGAAGTTATGACCAGTTTTGAAGAAAAAAATTGAATGACTAACTTGTAAGACTAGATGTTTATATAGATGAATATCACAGATGAATCACACCTAGTTTATTATAGCCATGAAAATGTCTCTTTTATTTGCATGCCTGTGGCTCAGAGGCTAGAGAGCATTGCGTAAGCAACGCCAGCGATCCTGAGTTCAATCCATTTGTTCAAAATTAACAAATGTAGTATAATGCAATGTAAGTATAAAATATAAGAATGCAATGTTTATCTGTTTTCGAAGACCGTGCAGAAAAAGTTTTCTGCAGGTGCCAACAATATCATCACAGGTAAGAGAAATATTACTTTAACCTTACTGTGGGGATATTGTTGAAGGCAGATTTGAATGTAATTTTAATCTCTGCAATATTTTGAAGGTGTGGCACTCCGTGGTGTTAACGTTGGACCAGGTTACACCATAGTATTCGCGAGGCACACATCACGTGCATTATTAGGTGGAATTAAGGTTACCTCTTTAAAAAAAGGTTGGATTTTCTCTGAGAGTTTTCATTTGGTGATGGGTTTTGTAACATTTACATTCTGTTGATTCGTTGAGTATGGGGCAAAACATATCATAAAATATATTGGTAAATTGGGCAAACCATTTATTGATAAATTGTATGGATGGTCCAAAAGCGCTATACTGCAAATTGAATCGTATCCAAGACAAGGTTCTTCTAAGAAAGATGACATGGAGTTAATGAAATCCATCATTTAAGACACATGGGGATATTATTCAAAGAAGTAATTCCTTGCTTTGGTATACTGAAAAGCGTGATAAAAGACAAATAACGAAGGCCTGCTTAGAAACAGGAAAAAGAGGCCTGTGTTATCAGATTTTTTGGCAGAAATGAGAGTGGCACCATCCTCAACAGGGGTTTCTTCCCTAGGTGAAATGTAGGTGATCTTAGATGGTTTCCTGTGGTTAGATGACCTAATTGAAACACTGAATTCTGTGGAATGATGTTTCTCTTCGACACTGTGCTGCAAAGATATCCCACTGGGCCTTTTATAATGGGAGTCTATGGGATTGGTTGCAAGGTTGCTTTAAAAGGCTGCTATGGGCGTGGCTTCATTATGATTAAAAAGGCCCAGTTGTATATTCTTGCAGCACAGTGTCGTAGAGACAAAGGGGTGGGTTCCATAGCAATTGGACAGATTATTTTAGCAACCATTTAATGTGACTGTTAGTTTATTCAATTCCTCACACTAGCCCATGGAAAATTGCTTTTGAGGTTGGCAGGTTGTAGGAAAGGGGTCTTCAACTACTTTTCTTTGAGGGCCAGATTCCCCAAAGTCTAAATAGGATGCATGCATGTTTTTACCGTATCCCCCACATGACACAGTTTTAAGTTCTTGTAATACATACTGAAAAGAATTAATAAAAAGTATTAACGTTAAATATTTTTAAACAAAGTGGAAATAAAAAATGATTTTGTGCCTATGTGTTTACTCTGGGCCAGGTAAAAATGATTGACGGGCAGCATTAGGCCCGCAGGCCGCTAATTGACTAGCCCTGTTGTAGAATTCTATGCACTCTTTAATATATGATAGTGGAATGTAACTGACCCACCCAGATTGACTGCTTAAGGTACTATCAGATTGTTCTATTCAACTCTGTAACAAAGGATGTTTATGCTCTCTCAGATTGAATCAAATGATCTCTGTGATTAAATCAAGTTGATTGCTTAAAGCAGTTTCAGGAATGGCCTGTTCTGCGCTAGAAACTGTTCACTGTGAGGAAATAAATTAGCTTGATACAACTATACACTTTGGTGTTCCTGTCTCTTGCTCCCAGAGCTCTGCTGAAGACATCTCTCACAACATCCAACCGCAATTGGCTACTTATTATTGAAGGAGCACGCACTGGAAACGCTGCTGGCGCCTAAAAAATATTTAATTTTATGTCCCGACCTAGCCCTATCGGTATGTTGTTTAGAGCCAAGTGAACCACATTTCTCGAAAGTTTCGGGCTCCTGGGGCCTATGCGGGCCGTACGGGAGCCTCTGACACCTGCAACCTATCCCATTATTTTCATAGGTGCCTATGATGCAATGACCCCAGAACGGCCCGGGGACTTGGAATGACCCCGTTTCGAAATCTTTGGCTCCTTGCGTCCCCTTCATTCAGTTCCCAGAGTTTGAAGTCAGTACGACCTCATTATGTACTATGTTGTTCTTTTTTTTTTTTAAAGCACTTGCCACACTGTGAAGGCTACGGGCTTTGTATATGTGGTGCGTGAGAGTGTGACAAACTAGCGTTCGAAGCCCCAAGGTGTTTGTACAAAAATAAAACCGATTTAGCCTGAAAATGCTGGGCGGAGACTTATTTCAATGAAAAGTGCATTTGTATACAGTAAGTAAGCATTTAACAGCCTGGTCCTTTTAGGATACATACCTGCAGGTTTGTCATACGAAAGTTGTTTTCTGTCTTAAAATGTACTTTTTACAGTATTGTCCAATGGAAGCCTACAAGGCTACTGCCAAATAATTTACAACTGGGACTTTCAGTGGTTTTGCTGAGTCACCGGAAGTCCCAATCATAATTTATTTGATTGTTGGTCATTAGGCTATTTACACACCAATTTTCGCACTAGAAATCGCAATAGAAAATGTTCCTACATTCTTTTAGGCCTACAGACTAAAAGAATCTAAAGTTTGGTGCCCCTCGAGTTAACCTATCCCAGTCATTTTCATAAACTCATGTTGGACAATGGGACAGAAAGGTCTTATCGACCCGAAATTCACATATATGCCTTGTCACAGGCCCCTGGGTCATGTTCTAAAGTTCCGCGCCTCTCTGACCTCTTTGACCACTCATTTTGCCCAACAAGAAACCAGCAGCCATAAACAGATTGCAAACATACGCTCTAGAATACAGGCGTCAAAAGGTCGCAGGGTCTTGAAATTCCACGTCTGTCACTTCCAGAGAACAAATCTCATGAGAAATAGTCCAAATAGTTTTATGAATACTGACAGTTCTGACATACTATTAGTTCGCCTACTGCTTTTTGCCTACTATATATAGTAAGGAAGTATGTCACTTCGAAGTCAGCCCTAGTGTTTTCTTGTCAGTTGTCCGGTATTGTTATGTTGTAATGTGTCATGATCCCGCCTTCCTAGCAATTATTTCTCTTGTTCTGGCCGACGGGATCATGACAGCCGTGTACATGACTAGTTCTTGTGTTTTTGAACCCATGTGCTCTCCTGTCCTCCACCTTAGCCCCGCCCCCTTCTCTTCTTATTCATCATTCCATATTAGTTAACGCCTTTCACCTGTTGCCCTCGTTACCTCTCCTTAGTTTCCTTCCTATTTAATGCCCTTGTGTTTGGTTTGCTGTAATGTGCTGGATCTTTGGCTTCATCCCCATCTTGTCCTGTTGCCCCTGGAAGTTTTGTCAAGTATATTGTTCTTTCCTCGAAAATCCCCTCGAAGGATTTTGTTTTATGTTTTGTCCCATGTTCAATAAATTGTATTTTTGTTGAGACTGAAAGCTGTCTGCACTTGGGTTCTGTTTCATGTCAGCACTTCTTGACAGTAATGTGTTCGTTGCGCCGTGTTCACTATCTTGTTTTGGGTGGATGTCACTTTTATATTTCACCTGCTTGCATTTGTAGCTCAGTGGTAAGAGTGCGGCGCTAACAATGCCAAGTCGTGGGTTCGATCCCAGGAGACTGCACATACTTAGAAACAAATGTATAGGATAATGCAATGTTAGTCGCTCTGGATAAAAAGTGTCTGCCAAATGCATAAATTTAAATGTAAATTTGGATCATTACAACTGTTGATGTACATCAAAAATGATTTGGCACAAGATGTCTAGGGCCCCTTAAAGGAATAGTTCACTTCAGAATTTGCCCCATTGACTTTCCATAGTAGGAATAAAAATCACTATGGAAAGTGAATGGGGTCTATTTTGAAGTGTACTACTCATTTAATATAGTTATGACACGTCATTGATTCGGTTTATGCATTTTAATGACTGAAGCACTAAAACACGTACACAGTATAATAGATAAACATACAATGAATGTTGTACACAGCAGCTTCAGCTTATACTGTATTTTGTTTGAGAATATTCAGTCTGTATTCCAACATTTTCACACATAATTAACACATGACATTTTGTAATAATAAAAATAAACAAGCATTAGTAACAACTCTATGTGATATTAAACACTGCTTATGTAACGAAGAATTGTGGAAGTTACTTTTGTCTTCAGATAACTGTGTTGAGCAAACCTGTATGAATCGACCCTGAATGTTATTTTGAGATGTTCAGCAACTCATCAGCCACACCTCTTCTGTTTTCTTATCAACATGATAAACTCATCAGGACAACATTGTCTCTGGCTTCCTCTCAACATGATTTGTGGATTTGAAAAACAAATCTGATTGGTGGTTGTGAACCCTCAGAAAAAAAAACTCAACTTAATGCCCAATACCTTTAGAATGCATCTATACATCATTTCTAGCCTGTCCGACAGGGAACATGAAGCATAGTTATTCTCAGTTCAGTATTTTGAGCTCAACTTAGTTTGTATAACGGGATGTATTTTAAACATTAGCTCTTAAGCAAAAGAGTAGATGGCCACAGGAGAAGTGGGCTCAGAGCTGTCATGGTACGGGCTCCTGTCAATGTTCCTCTTGCTGATGCCTGTGTACTCTCCAATAAATGAGCCGTCCTCATTGAACTCGATCTCATCACCCTCTCCGTACTCCATCAGACTATCATCACTGTTTGTCCTTCTGTCAATGTGCTCTACTGCACCGCGCCCCTGACGGAGTTCCTCCTCTCTGATTAATATGAATAGAAAAACATATATGACATATATATAAATACATATAGTTAGCTTTCTTGTGGCTCAGTGGTTAGAGCATGGCACTAGGAACACCAAGGTCATGGGTTTGATTCCAAGGGATTGCACATAGTCAGAGACAAATGCATAGAACACAGCAATCTAAGCTGCTTTGAATAAAAGCATCCGCAAAGTGCATAAATGTAAATATACATATAGTATATCACACTTGTACATTTATCCAAAGCAATACTGTGCATCTTAAGTCATCAATATGTGTGTTTTCTATGTATTGAACCCACAACCTTGCTTTTGATATGCTTTACCAGTTTACTAGAACAAACACAGCATCATCTAATTTCATAAATAACAGGTTTAGACAGGTTTTAAAGCGACAGTTCATAAATAAATTCTGCCATCATTTACTCACCCTTGAGTTGTTCCAAGTCTGAAAAAATGTCTTTGTTCTGATGAACACAGAGAAAGATATTTGGAAGAATGCTTGTAACCAAACAGTTCTTGGCCACCATGGACTACCATAGTTGGAAAAATGACAATGGTAGTCAAAAGTGCCCCAGAACTGTATCTTTCCTGCATTCTTCAAAATATCTTCTTTTGTGATCAACAGAACAATGAAATTCAAGGAGCAATTTATCCTACTATGGAAGTCAATGGTGGCCAAGAACTGGTTGGTTACAAGCATTCTTCCAAATATCTTAATTTGAAACACATTGAGGGTGACTAAACTACAGCTGCGTCCCAAATCACGTACTTGTGCACTATTATACGCCATTTTGTAATATAAATAGTGTGAGTAGTGCATTCACATTGAAAAAAAACAGATGACACTACATTAAATGAACAATGCACAAGTATATTTTTATTAACACACATTCTGGCGTGTGATTGACGTCATTGGCGCTCGTCTGGGAAACAGATATATTAGTATAAAACCGTTTAGTATTCCATTTGGGATGATACTACTCTTTTGAAATTTATATACTAGATGGTTGAGTGCATAGAGCATAGTTTAATGCATAGTGTATAGTATGACATTTGGGACACAGTTGATGAGAGAATTTTAATTTTTGGGTGAACTATTCCTTTAACATAAAGAAATTAAATGAGTTTTGTGAAATAAATACCGTCTGGTGTAGGGCAGGGTGGACACTCGCGTTATCCTGCAGTATATATCAGAGTCAAAAAATGACAAGAAATGTGATGTTTTGGTGGACAAAGCAGCAGACAAAGCATTTTATTCAATATAATCTTTAGAGATAAGAAAATACCTTGTAGTCAAACAAACATACAGTTCAATTTAACATGTGTTATGTATGACATGTATCATACCTCTCAAGAGACCTTCAGTGGTCCAATCGCAAAACACACGGAGTAAAAAATGAAAGAGATGGTGTATGAATGATGATGAAATAATGGGTGAAAAGGAAAGGGAAGGAGGGAAAAATTATTGTGGTGTACAGTGTGTACTCCAAATCATCCTGTGCAAATATGATACTTATGATCTAAATGACAAGATAGTTTTAAAGTCCCTAGTGTAGTTCATATACTGGTTTTGAGTCTAGTATGTAAATCACCTTTGCCTATAAATATAAAAAACCTTTGCCTATAGTAAATATGTGTATACGTTTATTATTGATAAAATCAACAACAGTACTTGGGTTTTGTCTTCAATATTGTTTTTTTTATTATACAGTTACCTGTAGTCAAATGTTCCATTCTCATCCATTGGCTCCAATGCAAAATCTTTTTTGTCCCGCACTTTAAACACACAAAAAAGAACATGTAATTGTCTTTCATAATAATACCATCAGTCAAACTGATGGCTTTGTTAAAGCTAAGCTATTATATAATGAAGACTGCACCTGGGTACTTTCCTCCACGGCTTCTCTTGATGAAAAACACTATAAGCATGATGAGAACCAGCAGAGCAACCGCACACATCAAGCCAATGAACCAGCCCTGTGTTACAATGTCCACTTGATCCCGACTATATTCTGCTCTCGGACACAGACAGGTTAAGAGCTAAAAATCATTTGAACAAAGTTTCTCCTTTGATCTTACAGTATGAACGTCCACTCTTACCCTCAGTCGTAAAATGTGGCGATTCTTCCGTGAACGCCTCGCCGACTCCAACCTCCGTTTGTGCTGCCAGTGAAAACTTGTATCGCGTGTAACGATCGAGTCGACGGAGAGAGAAGTAGGTGATGTTTGGAGGAATGTCTTCCACATGGATTCTGTCTCCAAGGGTGACGTTCACTAAAGAAGAAATCTCTTCTCAATCTTTTTCAGAATGTACGCTTGTATGTTAATTTGTGTGAAAACAATTCTGCATGGGAAATTGCTAGCTAAAGCCGCGCATATGTGCAACACTTACGGGTCTGGTATTTGAGAATATATCCGGTCAGGATCCCGTTGGGATCTGCAGGTTCTTCCCAGTCTAGATAAATAGTGTCATAGTGCCTGTGCATGATTCTAAAAGATCTGGGAATCGATGGCACTGCAGCAGAAAGTAAACGTATTTGTTCACAGCCACACCTATATAATTTGTCAATTTTGTCAACATTTTCTATGTTCATACCTCCTTCAGGCGTCTGAAATTCAATAGTGTTGCTTGGTGGACCCTCGAAGCGGTTATTAGCCACTACCATATACATCTTGTAGTTACTATAAGGAACCAAACCAGTCAATGTTCCGGAAAGGCGAGGTCCATTTGCTTTAAAACTCTTGGTTTTAATTCTTCTGCTCAGAGTGTGCCAAGGCAGACGGCTGCTTTCTCTCCAATAGTACACCTGGGAAATCAAATACAGCTCCTTCAGTGGCTTTTTTATTTACTGCATGGATAAGTTTCAGCTAATTTACAGTGCATAGATTATAATTATTTCAATGACTTAAAATGACATCATTGTTATAAAAGTCTTACCTTGTACTCTTTTATATCACCCATGACGTCGGCTCGTGCCACTGGTTCCCAATGGACTGTCAACTTTGTGCTCTCAATGTCTTCTACCCGTAGATCAGATGGAGATGCAACAGGGCCTTTAAAAAAAGGGCAAGTTTGGGAAAGCACTGACCAGAAGTATTTCTTTCATAAGTGGCATTTGAAATTCTGTATTCCAGCCAGACACAGAGACACTGACTCAATTAAACAATAGTGTGAGTCTATCGACATGAGGGAGTGTTTTGAAAGCAAATATGAGAGGAAACTTACGGTCCTCCCCGGAGTAGCCAATGACGATAGGGGATTCCGGGCCATAGCCAAAGAAGTTGATGGCCTGAACTTTAACCTCATAGGGCGTGAAGGTGTCCGTGTCATAGACGATGTAGCTACACCACCAATAGGTTGTGTAGTTCTTCCACTCCTCCCTGGAATCCCGCCGTCTCCACCAAACCATGTAGCCCAGTTTCGGACCATTCCATTCTCTGTACTCCAGTGGCTTCGAACGGGACAAAAATATTACAGAATGCATGTTAAGGAATACAAACATAAAGGAAAAACTGAAAGAATGAACTAATCTGATACTGTTAAAGAAGAATTATGAACTTCAGAGTGTTTGTAATGAATACGGGTTAAGCAGCCTGTCCTTAAATGTTTCAAACAAATTAAGTAAAGCAGGTGAGATCTTTAAAGTAATGAAATCAAAATTGGTTAAATTATTGGATCTGTGAATCATCTATCCATCACCTCCCAACTTATTTCCATGTTATTTCTGAACACACCACTGCCCAGTCCTTTAATGTTTTGTGGGATGGCATCAGGCACTAAAGGATTCAAAAATAAACGATATAAGAATACATATCTTTTATAAGAAAACTATAATAAGTAAAATAAATATTTAAAACATTAATTGCATACTTTTTGTTTCAATAATAAATTAATTCTACATATAAAGAAAAAGATTAATTATTATTATTTAATTTAAAGATATAAATCAAATAATAAAACATATAAAATGCACAGTTTACACGAACATGCATAGTACGTGTACTATTATGTTATAGATCCATTATATATTTACCTGCTCCACCGGTCTGGTAGTACTCAGACGCCCAGCTGGGTTTACTGGGGCCGATGCCATTAATAGCGATGACCCTGAAGCGGTATTCCACAAACGGTGTTAGTTGTAAAACAACAGAGATCAGGTTGCCAGGGTAACTGGTCAGGTTCTGCCAGCCACTGGGGATCAGCCAATAGTCAGCAAGGAGATCTTCCGTATACTGAACCAAGTATTCTACAAAAAAAGTGCATTCAAAATGACATTGTATGGATTTATGATTTCTGTCTGGATATCTCATTTAGGAGAATATGTGTAACGTGTACCTTTTATAGGACTGTGGTTGCTCAGCCCTGGTATCCAGGTAAGTCTAACGCTCCTCTCTGTTTGGTCAGAGATCTCTAAATCAGTGGGGGGGTCTGGACGGTCTGCAAGCAAAACGATATACACACAAATACATATGTATTTTTTGAAATATATGCACAGCTAACATGTACACAAGATGCGAGTGTATGTGCTTGTACCCATCACGATAAGTTTGGCAGAGCGAGTGACTTCCTCCAGTTCACTTTTAACTCGGCAGGTGTACACCCCTTCATCCCTTCTGTTCACATCAGCAATACTCAGAGAATCTTCATCCTTTGTCATCCTACAACACGCACATTCAATAAAGGATTAATGACACCTCAGCCTGAACAGTAGCAAGGTTTAAGAGCGGAGATGAGATTTGTATTTACCTCCTTCCTAAGATCAAGAACTTTTTGTCCTTGAGCCAAGTAACGGTTATCTCCAGTGTCTGGTCAAAATTTATTTTGCATTCGAAGCGAGCGAGACTTCCTCTTATGACTTTAGTATTGCGTGGGGCACGAATGACTTTGATGGACTCTACAAAAAACAGGTTTATATAATTAAAGATAATATGCAATATAGAAAATCTCAAATTTGCTAGTTGCACAAGATGGTGTCCGCAAACTTTTGGGACACCAGTTCGGCAGACTAATGTCTGGTCGTATAACACTGTATGGGAAAAAGAAGGATTTTTTAGTTTAACAAAAACTAATTTATTAGCGATATGACAGATCCTCTTCACATGGCTGAGAACTTTGTTAAGCCGAAATAATTCAATAGTGTTATACCACCAGAAATTAGTTTGGCAACCTTGGCGTCCCAAAAAACTCTCTGGCACCATCTTGTGCAACTAGCCCATTATATTGACAGTTTTATTGGACACATGCGCCTGGCTTTAACTTCTGATTTGTGTTTGGTTATAATATAACAATTTAGTTATATTAACTTAATATTAATATTGATATATATTAATATATTATTGTAAAGTCATTGTATTAAAATAAGATATATCTACTTAACAGTTATTGATTCTTTGCAAAGGTATACAAGACGTTCAGCAGCTGCTGAAACCGTCTAAATGCAAACGTATTTTGTCTTATTTTTAAAAGAAAACCTATTTTGTCTTAGATTTGCATATTTGATTAACCGAATGAAAAACTATCAAATAAAAATGTATAGCTTTCCCTTTTACCCACAATTTTTGTTTATAATTACAGAATATATGACAGCAACATCCAAATGAATGGCTGCCATTTAAAAGAAAGGATGAGCTCCAGAGACTTACCTTTGACCTCTAGTTGAACCTCTTTCTCATCTCGTCCAATGACGTTGCTTGCAACGCACGCATAGGTTCCCTGGTCTTGTATCTTTGTATTTCTGATCTCCAGTGTACCGTTTGGGAGAACTCTATAGTCACCTCCTCCCAACGCACCTATTCCACCTTTTGACCTATACAAAAACACAAAGAGAAGGGAATTATGTCATCTGTACCTTTAAATTTTAAATGTTTTGTATTGTGTAATAAACAAAAAATGATGTGAAATACAAGAATAATAGTTACCATCGTAGCTCAGGCTTAGGAGACCCAAAATACGGGCAGTCTAAATGAGTATGATTGCCTTCTGTTGATTTAACAAGTTCATCGCTGTGTCCCAACAGACGTGGTTTCATATCTACACAAAAAAGTCAGTTATGTAAATACACTAGTTAGACCCATGCTATACATACTGTATATAGATTAATTTAATAGCTTTTACCCATCACAGCCAGAAAAGCATTTGCCATGATGTAACCATATGGGTTAGAAGCATTGCACTGGAAGACTGCAGCGCTATCAGGAACCACTGAGAGGAACGTCAAAGTATCTCCTGAAACCTGTCTGCCGGGACTCCTGGGGGCCTCTGAAGTAAAAACACAGAATCAAAGGTTGTGTTAAGGGGCTTTGCCATCCACCCGGTTGGTCATGTTGTGTTTCTCACCATTGATAGGCTCTCCATTAACCATCCACTGTATCTGAGGTCGAGGGATACCATCGGCTCTACAAATTATACTGCCACCGTCATCACGAGACAACACGAGACTCTCGGGTTTCTCCAACCAAAATGGAACCGCTGCAGACCAAGGAAAGGATATTTAGCTTTCCACATTTTGTAGAATAGCAGCACACATTATTTACATACTGAACAACTGTGAAAAGGTAACAGAGTATTCTACATTTGACCAAGACAGTGATGACGTGGTACAGACTGCCCATTCTGTTGGAAGCGGTGCAGATGTATTCTCCTTTATCATCCATGTCGATCTTCTTTATTCTGAGCGTTTTGTTAAAGTTCTCCAACTTCTTCCCTGCCATGGACAGCTCCTCCCAATTCTTAGTCCATTTGATGGTGGGAGTCGGACTGCAATATAAAATAAATAAAAAACTCTGAAATATTAATGAAAATGTTTGGGTTTTAAATGCTCTGACATCATGAATTTCAAGTCATTTTGGTTTTTCACCCAACTGTTTCTAAAACTCACACTCCAGCAGCGAAACACTCCAAAATGAGTTCTTCGCCCAGCATTGCAATTGTTGTGCTCGCAGTGTCTTTGGGTTTCAAAAACTTGGGTGCTGTGTGGGCCGCCATGCGAACTACACCGACATACAGTAACACAACAGTCACGTGAGAACCCGATGAAAAGAATAATACTCAAATACTGTAAAAGTAATGGATTAGTAATTTAGTAGCAGATTGTTGAGTGTTTCCAAAAAGTCATTCAGTAATAAGAGTCCTAACTCACCACTGTATTAGACTGTTAGATGGGTTTAATCGTGGTTCTTCCACAACTGAACACACACAACCATAGACAAAAGGAAAAGAATTAGGCCAACAGAGGAAAAAGTCATATTTCAGCTAAATCATAATATAGCTAACAGACCTGTGAGCACCTGTAGGATGAGTGGTGGTTTCTGCTGGATGGTGTTCGTGAAGGGGAAACGTGCAACACAGACGTAGTTCGTATCAGCATCTTCTGCTACTATACTTGAGAAGTACAAATCTCCATTCTGTGCCTTGGACACTCTGCGATCCTGTCGGATTGGTGTCATAGCTTTGGACAAAAAGGTACAGTTGTAACTTTACAAATCTTTACATAAAACACTTTGAAACGTAGAAAACCCACCTGGATGTTTTCGACCACTAGGTCCGTCAATGACAGGCCGGGGCCAGTAAATGATCGGAGAAGCACCACTAACCAATGACTAAACAAAATACTTACTACTGTTCAGCCAGAAGGTGTCTGGTTTAGGAGGACCTTCAGGTGGATTGCACGGTAGGATAAGAGGAAGTCCAACCACCACCGAGACTGGCTCCAGATATTCCTTTAGCCACGTGCGGGCCTCTGTTCACAGGATGGCAACAATCTCACAATAAAAGACTAAATGCAGTTCAATAGAGTACAGCAGAGATGATGTTTTTTTGTATGCAAACCTTTGAAGTGAGTTACCATTTAACCACTTACGGTTCCATTGCCCCAAAGTCTATGGGTTCTTTTAATGAGTTTTTTGTAAATTTCCTAAAATATGATCTGTGGTTAACAAAACCTCAAAATATTTTCAGGTTTTAATCTATGACATAAAACACAACAGTTTAATTCCGCTTGTAATTTTTATTGTGTCTTAAAAACGGTTGTTGCTAACAAGCTACTACATCCTTTGGTGGACGTGGTCGCACATATAAAGCTCACAAATAATGCAACATGGGCACAAATCTTTAAAAACGTGGATGAGCATTCATTCACGTAGTAATAACTTGCCAAGGAACATGTTTCTAATAAAGTTGTTTGGTGGTGGTGACATTTTAGTGTAGTGTGTTTATAGCCTCATGTTAGCTATTTACTCCTTGCGATTGCATTTAGGCTTCAAAAGTAACAAATGTTAATTTGAAAAGATTATCTTGACCTTTTGGTACGGTGATAATTTCCAAGCTGGCCTACAAAAATATGTCATCCCTACCGTACTCTATAATTGTTGCAGTGTACATTCTTACTGGAGACACGCAGATGGATGTGACTGGACAACGCAGAGCCAAACTCATTCGTTGCACTGCACTGATACATGCCCTCATAGTCTGCTGGACGACCCCAGAAGAAAATCTCCAACGTGCCAGAACGTCTTCTCATGCTGACCTGGGGATCCCGCGCTACGTTCAGGTAGACCCCATCACGTGTCCATGTGAAACTGGAGAGCAGAGGTTATATTATTTTTGTGTTATGCTGTGAGAACTATATATTTAGACTGTACAAGGTTATCTTTAATGAATTCTGTTCACACATATACATGGATAAAGTGTCAGATACTTACACCGGAGGAGGGTTGCCTGTTGCCTCACACTCCACTATTATAGGGTCAACTGGATCTACAATATAGTCTTGAACACTTTGTTTAAAGATCATTGGAGGCTGTCTGACTGTGGGGTAGACATGTAAATACAACGTTTTAGAAAACTGAAAGCACAGTGTAGGAAAGTTACAGTAAATTTTAGGATATCTGCAGATAATTCACAACATTG
This sequence comes from Triplophysa dalaica, assembly GCF_015846415.1. Lineage (NCBI taxonomy): Eukaryota > Metazoa > Chordata > Actinopteri > Cypriniformes > Nemacheilidae > Triplophysa > Triplophysa dalaica. The sequence continues at coordinate 10,008,441 of NC_079561.1, read as the reverse complement.
TGCCTCACCGTCAGGTGGTATTTCCATAGCTAAAATCCATGTCTGCTGTAGAATAGTTAGAAAAACTGGAACCCTCCAACCTTTTAACGGCATCCTCTCTGTTATGGACAACATCTGAGGTATAGAGAATATGAAGATGACACCTTTTGTTGCATGTTGCAGTGGCGCCGTCATCTTGGGAGGATCATACGCCACCGCTATTAAATTTATATATGTACAGTTACTTGTTTTGTTTGATATAAGAAGAAATTGAAAGTGAAAGAACCATGGGATTTCCTGAACGTCTCTGCGTAATAATATTGCAGTTTTAACATAGCAAGACCGAACTTTCATAGATATATATTCTAATCAAACGAGAAAAACAAAACACTGCTTTATGATTTTTGATTCGTATTCCCATAAGCTTTATAAACACACTTGCGCAACTTCGTCAGCGGTGTAAATGGTTAAACTGAAGAAAAAACAATCACAAACACATTTGTTGGCGTATTTGTTTTTATGCATTGATGTGAATTTAAAATTGTTTCCTGAACTAATAACAACAGGAGTATGATTAAACAAATGTAGTGAAAGGTGAGCTTTTAATTTTTTAGCTTTTAGAAACAGTGGTGGAGCCAGAGGGGGGTCCAGGTGCCCCTGACATCCAATTTGCCACCCTGGGTGCCACTCCAAGATTTGACTCTTTAGCCTTGCGTTTAGAAGTTTTGCGTGCAGAAACGAAGTAAAAAAAAGATTCATCATGTGAGTTAGAGTATTCACACTCTTTCATGTGTAACCTGAAGCTATTGAGTGTGTTAGTGATTTTTTATGTTCTTTGATCATTTCTATGTTTTCAATAAACCGTCTGATTTTCATGTTCATTAGTGAATCATTGTAAATTTTGATAAAACTTCAAAAACAGCAATAAAATCATCTATAAACACTTCACAGCTTGTTTTGTAGCGTGTAAAAGTAGTCTATTATCTGAAAGTAATAATCAAAGAAGATTACAACATCAAGGGCATTAATCAGCATCAATGATTTTGTTTTCATCTCGCAGTCCTATGGAATGAGTATATGTTTTATATTTATAACATCTGACATGCTGCTCTGATCCACCTCAGTTTACATTTTTTCTGTTTAAATTAAACACGTTATCAGGGTTAAACTATGTTTTAAACATTTTCATCCTTTATATTTTATAATCAATTTCATCTACATTTATTTGATTACATTACATTAATCTCATTACATTGCTCAATTGTTTTGTATAGGCTACATTTTTCATATTTGTGACACAGATTGAGGAACTCTGAGAAGTTAGTGAAAAGGCTATAATAATGTATTTATGAACATATGCAAAACAAAATGTGTTGTGTTTACATTATGTTACATATATTAGGTTTGATCAAAGTTACTAAAGATCTTCCAAAACTTATTTGCAGTAAACATTCACAGAAACTGACTCACCAGAAGTACTGTAGGATCCAGGATGCACAAATTCTTCTCTATTTGTGTCAGCAGGTCATTTCACAATGCTAAAAGAAAACAATGCTACTTAACCTTTGTTGTTAAATATAGTTTACAATTACGTATTATGGAAGACAACACATTTTTATATACCTAACACTTTTGGATTTGGTTACCTTTTATATATGACTTCCAGTTTTGGTCCTTCTTATGGCGAAATGAACTGTTACAATTTTTCTGTATTCCAAAAGCTGAATTCCACTCCAAGATAAAAAATCTGTGTAATATCTCAGCAGATGTTGTCTGTAATGTATACCTCTTCATCACTCTTCATTGTCTTAATCCATATGACTACACTGCCCATTGACCATGAATGATGTTCCACCCCCTCCTCTCTCACTGGTACATTCTCTCTCTCTCTCTCTCTCTCTCTCTCTCTCTCTCTCTCTCTCGCTCTTACTCATAATAACATCCTTTAAATCTGACAGAATGCAACTTGATAGAGGACTTGTTGTCAAGTGACACATTTTTAAGTAAACATTGTAAAATTATGACAAACAGATACAACATTCATTTTGTTATTAGGTTTTTGTTTCAATAGTTTTTATATTTTGCACTATTTAGATGAACATCTATATGCCATAAATAGTCCATACTGAGCTCAAATACATTTTGCATTGTTTTGTTTATGACATCAATGTGTGGGACTCATTGTTCAGGCCTGAAAAACTAAGCAAACTGAAATGAATGAAATGTTTGTTTCTCTGAGAAAATTATAATGCGGTCATGAGACTTGTGACTTCACCAGAAAAAATATTTAAATGTTTTTTGGGTGGTCATGAACATTTCCTAAAATGAAAAGAGAAATGATTTAATCTGTTGCGAAACTTGAAGTTTACTTCATTTGGTTTGAGTTATCATGGTCCAGATGAGAAACAGAACAGGTAATGAATGAAGTCTATGTCACAACCTCCCAAAGGGCCGTGCTTGAATTAGGAGCTGTGGGTGGAAAAAGGATCTCAAACACAGAAACACATTCCCATCCCACAATGGCACTCAAGCATCCAGGGACACATAAAGAACATCTCACTGTACAAGACGTACGTAAACTGTACACCAATAGCTAAATAGACATCGGCTGTCATGAGAGAACAAAACTGCTTAAGTCATCTCAATAAGTCAATAGAGGTATATGATCTAATTCTGCTCATGTTCCCTATTCCTTCAGTATCCTCAGCAGTATATGACATCATCAGCACTGCAGTGCCATGCACCAAACTGTACAGATCAGGGCACGAGTCTGAATAAAGCTCTTCCTCCAGAAAGAGACAATATAAACCTTTGTCCACAATAACACAGTCAGTTTAACCCTGAAGTGGCTACAGCTTGCTTGTATTCATTGCAGCAGATGTTTATGGTGGATTTACATTCAGAGTTTTGCTCAGATCAGTTTAACAAAATATAACTCAAGGATTTGGATTTTGGTCCAAAAATGAATCTTGCTTTCAGTCGCAATGTTATCTTTGGTGGGATTGTTTCTCTTTAAAATTTATTTTCTTTTTTTGACTGTTTGTATCAATAAATAATTTTTGTTTTAGAAATATTGTTTTGTTATCATACTTACAGTTATTTGGTTGACCAGGCACTTATGCTAAATGCGAAAAACAATCACTTAAATAATCCATAAAACAAATATAAATGAACGGTAAGACATTAATATTGATGTGTCTGAAGTGACATTGTCCTCACACAAAGCAGCTGAATCACAAGTGAGATGACATTATAATGGTACACACACACATTGTTTAACTGACAATGACCTCATTACTGTTTTTACACAGAGTCATGGTGAAATAACAATCTTCTATACGACCCATGCAGATAATTTAAAAACAATGTATTTTACTACTATGTGAATTTAAATATATACTGAACAGTGCATAAGTGCATATTTTTCCATGCATTTTATTGATGATTTTGTAAGAACGTCACTTCTGGACACATATTTCTTTACATAAATGCATTTAACAACAATATTAAAAGTATCAATTTCTTACCCATTATAACCTCAGTGGAAAGTGCAGATGGAAAACTCCTGTGCAGATTTTAAATTAATTCCAAATTACAAATGCATTATTATTGCATGGTCTCGATGCACAAGCCATTTAGACTGTCCCCAAAAGTCCAGCACCTTGTTTAAATGTGTGCAGTTTGTTTTAAATCTAAAATAACGGATGAAATTAGAAAGAGAATTTCACACTGCTGTCCTAGAAAAAAACTGCGCTCTGCTTACTGATGTCCTGGTCGCCACTGGTCACATGAGTGCTGACTGCATAGCTTCTGCACTTCATCACAGTATTAAAAACAACACTCAATTCACCAACTGTTTATTTTATTTCTCTTCATAAACCTCTGAGAAATTAAAATCAGTACTAAATAAATACATCCGTCTGAAATTATTAACGTGCAGATCCGTGTTTACAATTCACTGATTTACTACTTACAAGGTGTAAGTGCTCATTACAGCTGAATGATTTAATGAACTATAAATAATAATAATATTCCCAAGCATGATTTTACAAAAAAGCAACAATATTCAATTCAATTTATTTATATACTGCTTTTCACAATGTGCATTGTTCCAAAGCGGCTTTACAGGAGCAAATAAGAAAAACTGAATAACAGAGAAAGTTAAAACACAGCACAGTGCATGGTGTTTACAGGCCAAGCAAGATCATTCTAATAAATAATATTGAATAAATAAATAAATAGATGCAGTCTCCCGGTGAGCAAGCCAACACTGCCCATAATACAATACTTTCTATTGTGATATTATCTTATATCTCATGATTTTGTCATCTGTATAAACCATTTTGCTAAATTTAAACAAGAAAATTAAAATAAAAATCAGAAACCAGAAGTGCTTCAGTTTCCAGAGGCCTACAGTGGATATGCATTTAAATTTTAAACAAAGTTTTAGTGTCCACTAAGATTTTATATTTGAATATTTATATTCCTTTAAGTGCATTGAGCATGCAATCCACTCGATTTCTTTTAACTCTCAGGCCCAGCGCTGCTGCAGTTCCCACGCTTTCTCACTGATCCAGTCCCGGGTTTTCCAGATGGCTGTACGCTCCGTCGTCAGCACTTTAGACAAACGCTCCAGTTTGGGTTGGTTCCGGTCCAGATAAAGCTGTGTGTCATCTCTCATTTGCTTAAGGACTCCGGGTCTGCTTTCATCCAGTGTCACGTCCAAACTCAGCATTGGGTTAAAGCGGAAATACACGTTTGGTGATAAGAGGTCATCCAAAAGAGTGTGTACACCTGAAATATGAACAATCTCAACACTTCAATATACAATGGTTAAAAGCTAAAATTCACCTTAAATTAAATTCCTGTCATTGATTTCTCATGAAAAGTTCCAAACCTTTATACATTTCTTTCATAGAACAAAGTTTTTTGATAGCTTTCCAGTCAGGATACGTACCTTCAGTATCAGTGGCACTGCAAATCAGGTTGCTGATTTTGGCCCTCAGACTTGTGGATGTTGCAGGCCCTCTTCTGGCGTTGTCATAGCGACCGGTTCCTAGTGACAGCACACACTGGAAGGGCTGATTGGGCCACAGCAGTCGGCTTTCATGGACAGCCAGAGCACAGGGGTTATTGACGATAAGACCACCATCCTGAAGAGGGAAGAAAAAATGAACTCCATACAACATATGAAACCACTAGTAGTATGAGTGATGGAATTTGAATGGGTTCATTTGAGTTGCATTCATTTATTATTCTGACCTGGTGTATGTCTCCATGAAGAGGGAACTCTTGGAAATAGCCTGGAGCAGCAGATGAAGACCGGACAGCCTGCCACAGCCGGTACCCTGATCCTCCAGCATAGCGACTCAATGTCCCCGGTGCATGGTTATAGTTTCGGAAGATAAATGCTTTTGGACTTTTCCCCCAGTTCACTACTGCACTTACAGCAGAGACCTGGTCAGGAAGAGAACTGAAGTCAGAACCTCTAGAAAATATGTTTCTATTCCAAAGAAATAACCCTTTTACCTTTGGGCTCAGTCCATCTCTGGCTGTTTTAATCAAAATTTCCTCTCCCATTTTCTCCCTATAATGAACAACAGTTAAATGCAGTAATGCAGTTTATAATCTAGGGGTTTTCTACTTCCAGAGTCTAAATCCAACCTCAAGATCATCTCCCATGTATCTGTGTTGTAGTAAGAATGCGTCCAGCCCATCTTCATAGTACCAACGAGTGGATTTTGTCTAAAAACATCCGACCCAAAATGATGATACATCTCTTCACAGTCATCCAAAGAGATGTGAACCAGACCCAACATGAACGCCAGAACAGCTCCTGGGCAACAAACACAAAGATGGGAAATGCATGATACTGTATACAGCCACAGAAAAAAATAAGAGGCCATTACAAATTTTGGTCATTCTAGTCAAAAGCAATGTGAAAGACTGACAGCACGAGGAGATAGGTTATAACATTTTTTTGTACTTTTCCTAAATACATGTGCAAATATTGCAGTTGTATTGCTTAAAAGTGAATCTGAACTTGTTTTCTTTACAGTATTTGTGGTCTGAAAAATACAGAGCAACTTTACTGTTATTTTGACCTGTTTCTCCAATTTTCATTTTCTGCAAATAATTGCAAATAGAAACAATATTTTTATTAGAAATTTGGAAGAAATATTGTTTGTAGTTCACAAACAAAAATGATCATACCTATACACAAAATGTACATTAAGAAAAACAAAAAATAAGTTTGAAAAAAACCAGAAAAAAAGGTTGTTTAGCAGAGCTACCTGTGCTGACTCCACAAATATAGTCAAAAAGCTGATGGACTTGTTTCCCTGTTTGAGCCTCCAGTTGTTTTAACACCTGAAGTGGAACTAAACCTCTGCAATGAAGAAAACAGATGTAAGAAAATGTTATGTTAGCTTGAATACACTCCTGTCAGATTGTTAATTAAACATGAGTTCTTTTTGTGGATTCATACTTGGTGCCGCCTCCATCAATGGACAGCACCCTGATCCCACAACCTTTGACTGAATCTACATAGCCAATCAGAGCCAGGGTTTCTCTAATAGCTTCTTGAAGTTGCTCATTCATCCAAAAGATCCGCCGCCTCCTAAGAAGTTGGAGTGCTGCTTTTTCCTACAGCATATTTCATCAGAGTAGCATATAAAACTGAATGTATGCAGTAGAGCTGAAAATCTGTTGAAGGGATGTGAGTGTTTTGTACCTGCCAGACAACAGCTTTGCATGCTGGGTACTTAATGAGGTGAGCATTCAGTTCCTCCACACAGGAAGTGATGGATGTGGGCACGATAGCGTCCTGAAGGCTATTTAGAAGGACTTTAGCAGTGTGTTCTGCTTTCCTTCTACCCAAAGCCTTGAAAACAGTTTTACTGCCAATCAATCATTTACTTCTATTGAAAGTGCAGAAATGGTACAAACTTTACTTTTGAGTCAACTTATAACATAAAACTCATACAAAAACACTTACTGTTTTATACAGCATGGTCTCTTGGATCTTCTTATCAGGTGTAGTCTGGTCACTAATGCTGTTGGACCCCATTCCCAGACAACTGCCCACAAGACTTGGTATAGTTGACGGCTTCAACAAGCTCTCAAAAAAGGACACAGGTTTCTCCAGAGTCCCTGTCCCTTCCAGACAACCTCGGTCCAACTCTTCCTCCTCTGCTGTTGCAGATCCATTAAAGTACCGGTTGATGTGGTTGGCCATATATGTGTAATTTTCCCCGAAGCGTGTTGTGAGACTGCTCATGTGAAACAACCCTGGGGATTTGGGATGAGGTGGAGTTGAGTCTTGGGCTCTTTCTAGAAGAGGTCTGTCCAAAAACAATGAAGATTTCAGCATCTGAGCTTCTGTTTGTGAAGCTGGAATTCGATTACGTGGCGACTCCTCAACAGTATCTGCTACTTTTGCCTTAAAATATCTGTTGATGTGATCGGCAAAGTGAAGATATCCTTCCTCCCAGGAATTAGATTCGTTGTTGTTATGAACCCATGCAGCCGATGTTGTTGTTGGGATGCTTATGTTTTGTTGTGTTTGCTCATTTTTCTGACAAGGAGCGTTTTTATTACTAATAATTTTTCTCTTCCCGTTTTTAGTTCTTAACACATCATCTGATGACAGCTCCACATGCATTTGTTTTGTTGGATTTCGAGAGCATACGGAATTAATGTGATTGGCCACATAGCTGTAACCCTCCCCAAATCTGGTCGCTAAGGCACTGATATGGAAGAGCTGTGGTCTGGAGAAGCTTGAGGTCACAGGTGGTCCTTCATACAAATTTAAGGATGCTTCTTGGTCGTGGACAGGTGACCCTAGGAAAGATGTGTTCTTTCCTAAGCACCTTCCTCTGAGAGCTCTTCTCTTTGTTCTTGTGAAGGGTTTTTCCCTCACAGACACTTCCTGGCTGTTATCTAGGACAGAAACCTCTTTTTGTTTGAAATACAAGTTAATGTGCTTGGAGAGACGAATAAAAGATTGTCCCAATCTCAACCTCAATAAATGCAGCCGAAGAGACGTCGTGTTGTTCTGGAGAACTCCAATAGGAGCTTCTGCTTTGAACGTGTCTCTACTGGAGGTCGAGTAAAATCGAAACATCTGAAGCTCCACTTTATTCTCACATTTTATATTTTTGCAGACTCTTCCAGAGGGGGTAATGCTGAAATTCTTAGATCTATAAGATTTTAAAAGGTTTTTCTTTGAGGATTGAGGTGATGAGTAGATGCTCAGGAAAAATGGACTTCTGTCAAGGTGAGGCAAATGTCTAATGTTTGTGAGTAGATATCTCACCTTGCACAACAACCGAAGCCGCCTCGACCAGAGGTGAGCGAGCAGGGTTTTATTGGGGTACCATCCCATACCTGATGAACAGATGGATTTTCACAAATCAAAGCCACTAAACAAGAAAAAAATCTGGACAAGGCCTGAGTGTTTTGGCAGAATCAATCATGGAATATCTATTTAAAAAAACATTTTTCACATATATGAGTAAATTAACCTTTTGTCTAAGAATGTTAAACAGTGAAGTTATTAGAATTCAGTATCTCATGTTTCATATAGTAAAAGGGAAACAAAACACGACTTCTTCACGGCTACTCATGATTTGTGTTTCTACGCCCCCTCCTGGTCAACCATATAACAGCACATTGAAATTCAGACGACATTCAAAGTCACTATCGTTATCTTTGAATCACTTTAATTAACCATATATTTCTTAACTTGCTAATCAAATAAATTGCACTTAATCATTTGAATAGGCACGTAAAAAATACGACCCTAAAGGGTCAACAGCACGCTGGAAGAATTTAGTACTCCCATGAATACCCCAGTCCATATTTATAGACGTCTGTCAGGTCACGTGACAGAGGAGTCTCGGCTCTTTTCTTTACTTTGCTTGCCTGTGTATTGATCTAACCTGATTGACAGGAACCTTTTTTGTGTCTCATGCATGCAGACAGTTCCAAAACATGTCCCTTTCCATGGGCTTAGTGACATGGAAACAGGTGCTCTCTTTGAGTTGCCAGGCATAGTGAAATACTAACCAATAAGCCCAAGGGTCTTCACTTTTGTAATATTTTCTATGATTTAAAAAATGTATAACTTAAATAACGCTTGCATAAGAAAAAAGCAATCTTTAAAAGAAACACACGGTTAACCACTGCTACAATGAACACTTAACCTTGAAGGTGACTTACAAGGTTCTTGGAGCGTAAGAGAATAAACAAAAAAATGTTTGTCTTACCTTCTCATGAAATTGACCAAGAAACAAAATGAATGAATGCTCACTTTTCTTTCAACACACGTACAGTGCTTGTCTTGTGAATAACTTCCAGTGTTGTTTACTGTACATGTGTTACTGTTGTGGTAAGAAATATAATCCCTCCCTTCTCAAAAGTTAAATCCTATTGGTCAGTTTAGTTGGACAATTCATGGCCATTCCTCATTAAAGCACAACCTGTCCTAACGCAGTCCATGACCAGTCAGGAGGAATCTAAATTTAGAAAATGTACCTTCAGAGGTCTTATAAGTGTCAACAGTATCAATTGAAAAACAGGTACATTGTTTATCATACAGGGCTCAGTACTCTGGGCTAGCCTATGCCTGAAGGAGATTTGTAATTTAAAACATACATAAAAAAAGCATTTATTAATCTTCTTCTCCCATGTGAAATACGTCATGCACTAATCTTTGTTTTGAAATCATGAGTTTACATCATTTATAACATGCTTTACTATGGTTATACGACAAAACTGCCCCCAAATCAAAATGGTCCATACATCGTGCAATTTCTGATGGAGTAAACGGTTTACTAGACATACATTCAGCTTTAAAGTCCTGTAAATATCAAATGCAAACAATTAAAGGTTAACAAAAACAATGTCACCACCAATGCTCAAAGTCTTATTCTTCTTTTTTAACACAGCGTCCTGTGGTGCAATTTTCTCTGCCAGTCCACCTGAGTCTATTTCTTGCAAATACTCCGTAGGCTCGGTCCATTAAAGGTCTGATGATGGGGGAAGAGATCAGTCTGCCGAGCCAACCCATGCCAACTGCACTGTACATCACTGCGAATGCTGGCACACCACGGTGGATCTGCCATCAGAAGAACAGCATATTAACAATTTTAGCGGATATTGTACAAAAATTCAATAGATTTAAATGGAGACTTGTGATGCAGTTACTGTCAATGTTGATTTTAATGTAACTGCACATTAACTCGCCTTGTTATTCTCGTCAATCACCGTCATTTCCACCATTGCCGTCTCATAACTGACTCCTTCAAATCTGCTCTCATCGTACTCTGTCAGTGAGATGTCCACAAAGTCTACTTTATCTGTTCTGTTTCTCTGAAGAAACTGAAGAAAGACGATTTCTTTGACGCATATCGGGCATCCTCCATCGTACAGTACCTACAAAAGTGAAACATAACATGTTAAAGATAGAGAATGGTGTGCAGACTGATCTAAGAGAAAGTGTGTTCTTACCCGTACTGCATTACTGGAGCTTTCTTCTCCCGGAAGAGTGCACAACAGTCTGCGTGAACTAAAAACACTCGCTCTGAAACCGATATAACGTAAAGATCCAACAAACGCGGTCAGGACACTCATCTTCTTTCAAATAATTTGCTAAATCACATCAAGTTGCACTTCATCTGCGATGATCCGATGGCTGTTGGCTCACTCGCTGAGGTCATGCTTACACAACAACACGTTTAGGTAACTGTGATGCGAGTTTTTTATTTTTATTTCGGAGCACATATGTGAACTATATATAATCTATTTATTATGAAATTCGAATGGTTATTGTAGGAATTTGATCACCGGTATTATTTGGAACTAATGATAGCGCACACGTGAGATTTTGTGTCAGCGGTACTGGGTCTTTCCAAAATAAAAGTCCCGGAACATCACCCAACACCTTGGAGAGGGGTCTGTCTGGAGCCGATGGGGCGATTTCTAACATTATGTTAAAAAAAATCAGTTGCAGTAACGGATGTTTAAGTTTTGTGGATTTTGCAACTGGTTAAGAAATTATTTTTAAAATCCATCCAGTATTTGGAATCATATATCGGAACATGTTTTCTCACTATTGGGAGGTCTGAAGTTTCTATTATTATGTAACTTAAATATTGAGAAGATCCCCATTTCTCTTTACAATTATCACACACAAGCTTTATTAGCTTAGTTTTTGATATTCAAACATAATTTTTCTCCTACCAGTTACTTTATTTGGAATAATAAGAATATATGTTACAAACATTAGTCTATATTTTTTCGAAAATTGGTTCAACAATGGAATCATATGGGTTAGTCAGTTATTTAATTAGGATGGTTACTTATTTACTTAAGAATTTTGTATAATATTCCAGTTCCTCCAAAACAATTTGCTGCAGTTTTTAGTGCTGTTCCTAACAGTGTCATTTTATTTAAGGGTAATAGAGTTTAAAATTCTGTAATATATCTTCTAGACCCGTCAGACACTTTTGTAGGTGGCATATGTTTTAAGTCCAGACTAGAAAGTAATAGAAATATTCGTTCACTTTTTCTCAAGGATTATGTTTCCATTCCCCAATTCTCCAACAGTTTAGTGGATAATATTGTGTGGAAAAATGTTTGGATTCTTCCTAAGTACTTGCTGGTAAGTAAGGTTAAAGAGATTTATTTTAAGCTTCTTCATCAGTATTATCCTGTTAAATCATTTATTGTGTCAAGATTTAAATGAAATGTAACTGGCAAAAAGTATGAACTTTACCTCAGGAATTCCATATGTACAATAAGTGTCTTTTAAAAGGATACATAGATGCTATCCCACAAAGAGTTTTCTCCGATGGTTTATTTTTGACGACTTTGATGTAAATTGTTCCTTTTGTGGGCACCAAACTGAAGTATTAAGACCTGTTTTCTAAAGTTTGCGTTTTCAGTCCCCTAAAACTTCGTTTCAGTGTAGATGGTCAACCAAAACATTATTTTTAGCATTTTTAGTTGAAAATGGTCTCGTGAAGACGGCCTCTAAGAATCTGTGGAAAATCATATTGGGTGTATTTTCTGGCATAATTCCTAACATTGCCTTGAAATATTAAAATGTTATTCTAGGATATACAGAGTGAAATATCTGATTTTCAACATTATTTTTTCTTGTCAAATATTTTATACATAATTGTAAAGTTTGTAACTGTAAGCCTTTTTATAAGTTGTCTTGAACACTGGAAGTGCCTGCTTTTTTCTCTCATTCAAATCATGCTTTTCAGGACAAATGTATCATATTAATAAAGAATATAATTTATATTAATACGAAAATAAACAATACAACACAAAATGAATAATTTCATCAAGCCACACCTTTATTTCTCTTGGATATAAATTGTACAAACAATAGTCTAGATCAAATCAGCAACGTCTTAATGTGAACCAGTCCCTGATCTCCATCTACATTGTCAATTCCTGTAAAGACAGACAAAACATTAGATTAAGAATGCTCAAAACACCAGTACACGGTGTTAAATGTGTAAACTAATGTCAGAACAGATGAACTGGCTTCAGAGAATATTCAAGAACCGAAGTCATACTTTCAATTCATTACAGAAGAGAATAAAATAAATATTCTTAAATTTTGAAGAGAGAACTTAAATTGTCTAACTCACCATAATAGCATTGACAATGTCGTTATTGTTATTCTTCAGTGCACGCACAGCCTTTGCCCGGGAAACGTTGGCCTGTGACATGACCAGCTCAATGTCCTTAACCTCCACACCGGTCTCATCAACCTGAAAAAGACATAATGACTCAGAATTATATATTTTTTTATTTCATTTCATATTCCTGAGTAGAACACAAAAGACATTGACTGAACAAGTGAAGCACCAATGGCATCACTTAAACTCCTTCATCAAGACATGTCCACCTTAATCTAAAATACATTTTCTGTTACGGAATAAAAGGGAATTTGCACACACCTCTTCCTCTTCACTCTCCTCTTGTACTGTGGGCGTCTGTGTGTTTTCTTGGATGTTTGAAACGGCTTCTCCTTGGACCTTGAACTTCTCTGCAGCTGCCAACTGAGCTTGCTGTGACAGGTCTTCAATCTGGAAACAACAGAAACCATCAGGATCTGATCTTGCTTATATATTTTCAATAACAGCAACACTAGTGCCACAGTTTCCTCTCTCAGGACCGAAAGTTTTGCTTCAGACTCCGAACAAAAATTAGTTTATGAACTACCATGTCCAGATAAAAAAGTGCTTTAACCATTTTAATTTCCTTCCTTTACCTTAGCCTCGCCAAAGACGATGTAAGTATCTGAAGCTGGACTTTTGTAGACATCTGGTTTGGTGATGACAAAGAGAATATTCTTGGACTTGCGAATGGTTACCCTGGTAACACCGGCAACTTGTCTCAACCCCAATTTGGACATGGCCTGGCCAAAAGAAAAACAAGGGAAAAGTTCAAAATAACAGCACAGGTTCGCAACAAAGGACAAGCTGTTTTATTGACATATGTACGATTTCTTGTCAGCTGCGACATGACAAACCTTCCTGGCTTTCTTTTCGCTTCTGCTCTGTTTTGCTTTGCTGACAGGTTCCTCGTCGATTTCAGCAGCTGCTGCAAGCTGTGAAAGACAGATGAAGTTACAAGTCAATTCTGAAAGGCTGCAATGTGCTTAAACTCTACACATCAAAACAGGAGGAATGAATCCAGAGTTTGAGCACTTTACATCAAATGAAGTATTAATAAACCCATGTACTAATGCCTTTTATAAATAATTTGAGCATCTACAAGAAGCAAGTGATGTCATTATAAAAAATGGATGTTTAAGGATATGTTACCTGTGCCTGCTGTGTTTGTGTCTGTGCTTGTGCAGAGTCCTGCTCCTCCAGGTCAGGAACAGATTCATCGCTGTCCGATTCAGTTCCAGACCCTAAAAAAGGCAGGTATCATTTCAGTTAAAGCCATTTGACACATGCTTCAACAAATCTGGATGGAAGAATTTAAACCAAGATCATAGCGTTTCAATTTAACAAAAAAATGCAAGACAGAAGTATATCTGAAAAGAACCATTTTAACTAATTCTGATAACTTAAATGATCAATGTCATCTCTATGTTGATAAGCTCAACTTCAACTAGGTGTGGGAATCTCTAGGCACGTCACAATGCGATGCAGATTCAGAGGGCTGCGATGTGATGATTTTTCCTATACACATGGTATTTTACTTACTGTGCGACTATTACAATCAAAGTATTTGTAATTCCAATATCCTTTATTAATAAAACAAATGGAAGTGATTTGGGAAGTCAATTAGAAGGTAACATTTGCCAGCATTGCAAAGAACCAACAGGAAAATAGTGACTGCCCTCAGTGCCCTGTATCAGCATACAGAATGCAGTGTATTTATGCAGACTTCAGCAAGTAATAATGTAAAATAACAGACTTTTAGGCAACATCATCCTGTTATGTGCAGTGAGCAATACAGTCCTTCAGAAGAAGAAAAATATAAAACTTTGAACCAGCAGCTCTAAACAAAAAATTATTGCGGACTGCAGCATATTCTGAATAACTAGTAACAAACTAAGCTGCTCTTAAAATTAATTAACTTACAGTAATAGACTTCATACCATCATCCTCCAGTTATGTGCAATGACTGCCTGATATGTGAATGACTGCAGGATGCTCCGATGAGCCTTATGACTTAAATATGGTTTCTCATGGTTGTCGTGTTTACAAAATATTTTTAGATCAGCTTGACACAATTTGCATGTAGTCAGAGTCTTGTCGACACCATTTATACCTTCAGCTTCATAATGCTTCCATACATGAGCTTTTAATGTAAACTGAGCAGGTAGGATTTCTTTCTCCGCCATCTTCGTCTTCTCTTATGTGCACCCCTAACTTCCACCTGTTAAATTCCTATTCATATTACTTTTAGCCTGTTTGCAGTTGACTGAAACACTAGCTGCCCTGCAAGTCTCACATTTTTGAATATAAACAGTCCAGTCATCATTAAAGAACACTTTGTATTGTCTACATGAATTTAAAAACCTGGAGTTATCTGTTAATTTGGAAACACACACAACTGGAAAGTACACCGACATGAATAAAACAGACAGACAGAGAGGTACCCTTGTCGTTCTTGATGACTGGCTCCAGCACAGATGGGGCTTTAACTGGTGGGGGAACAGGGGCAGATTCAACTTTAGGGGCAGGGACAGTCTCCACTTTATGAGCTTTAGTTGGTTCGGCTTTAGGGGCAGCAGCAGCCTTAACTGTAGGAGCAGGAGTGACTTCTGCTTTAGGGGCTGCCTCAGACTTGGCTTTAGGAGCAGGGTCACACTTCGCTTTAGATGTAGGCTCAGCTTTAGATTTAGGCTTATCAGCTTTAGGGGCAGGGCTAGCCTCGGGTTTAGCATTAGGTACAGCATCAGCTTTGGATTTAGGAGCAGCTTCGGCTTTAGCTTTAGGAGCAGGCTCGGCTTTAGCTTCAGGAGCAGGCTCGGCTTTAGCTTCAGGAGCAGGCTCGGCTTTAGCCCCAGGAGCAGGCTCGGCTTTAGCCCCAGGAGCAGGCTCGGCTTTAGCCCCAGGAGCAGGCTCGGCTTTAGCCCCAGGAGCAGGCTCGGCTTTAGCCCCAGGAGCAGGCTCGGCTTTAGCTTAGGAGCAGGCTCGGCTTTAGCTTAGGAGCAGGCTCGGCTTTAGCTTTGGGAGCAGGCTCGGCTTTAGCTTTGGGAGCAGGCTCGGCTTTAGCTTTGGGAGCAGGCTCGGCTTTAGCTTTGGGAGCAGGCTCGGCTTTAGCTTTGGGAGCAGGCTCGGCTTTAGCTTTGGGAGCAGGCTCGGCTTTGGGAGCAGCCTCGGCATTAGCTTTAGGAGCAGCCTCGGCCTTGGGAGCAGGCTCGGCTTTGGGAGCAGGCTCGGCTTTGGGAGCAGGCTCGGCTTTGGGAGCAGGCTCGGCTTTAGCTTTAGGAGCAGGCTCGGCTTTAGCTTTAGGAGCAGCATCGGCTTTAGCTTTAGGAGCAGCATCGGCTTTGGGAGCAGCATCGGCTTTGGGAGCAGGCTCAGCTTTAGCTTTGGGAGCAGGCTCAGCTTTAGCTTTGGGAGCAGGCTCAGCTTTAGCTTTGGGAGCAGGCTCAGCTTTAGCTTTGGGAGCAGGCTCAGCTTTAGCTTTGGGAGCAGGCTCAGCTTTAGCTTTGGGAGCAGGCTCAGCTTTAGCTTTGGGAGCAGGCTCAGCTTTAGCTTTGGGAGCAGGCTCAGCTTTAGCTTTGGGAGCAGGCTCAGCTTTAGCTTTGGGAGCAGGCTCAGCTTTAGCTTTGGGAGCAGGCTCAGCTTTAGCTTTGGGAGCAGGCTCAGCTTTAGCTTTGGGAGCAGGCTCAGCTGTAACTTTAGGAGCAGGATCATCTTTAGCTTTAGGAGCAGGCTCATCTTTAGTTTTAGGAGGAGGCTCAGATTTAGCTTTAGGAGCAGCCACAGCTTTGGGTTTAAGAGCAGGTTCAGCTTTGGGTTTAAGAGCAGGTTCAGCTTTTGGAAAAGCCTTCGTGTTAGGAGCAGGCTCCACTTCTGTTCTAGGGGCAGGGGCTGCTTTTTGGACAGGCTTACCTTTGGGGGCAGAAGCAGACTTTGCTTTAGGGGCGGTTTTAGGGGAGGACTCAATGATTGTGACAGGTTCAGTTTTAGGAGCTGCTGGAGTGACTACAGGAATTGTGGTAGGTGGCATAGGGGGGAAAATGGGCAGTTGATTCTCAGGTGGTATAAGTGGTGGAAGATCATCATCATCTAATGCTGCAGGCACAACCTTGGGAGCAGTCTTTGGGGGGGCAGTAACAGCCAGGGAGGGCTTATCTTTTGAAGCCACAGAGGCTGGCTTTACATTAGGCTTGGGTTTATCAGGTTTTGCAATTGCCTCAGGGGCTTCTACTTTTGGAAGTTCAGCCACCTTGGGTGGACTGGAGGCCATCTCTTCTGTAAATGACCGAGGAGCAGGGGCAGCAGACTTTGAGGTTACTTTGAAAGCCACAGGAGCTACAGCAACTTTGGGAGAGACAGGGGAAGCAGGTGCATCTTTAGCTGTTTCTACCTCTGGTGCTGGTAAAAATGATTGCGAAGCGACAACTGGTTCATTCTCTTGAGCAGGTTTATCAGCAGGTTTGAAATTCTTTGCTTTCTGTTGCTTCCCCTGTTTGCCAGCTTTTACAACCCTGGGAGCACTTTGCCCAGTGACCGGGGAGTCCGCTGGAGGAGAAGCCAGGGGGGAGCAAGGTGGGGTAGCATGAGGTACAGAGGCAGGTTTTGGAGAGGTCGGGGAGCTTGAGGCAGATAAAGAGGAGCGTTTCCTGCGTCCAGAAGGAACGGGTTTAGGAGCAGTAGTGTGAGGAGATGTGGACAGCTTAGGGTTATTCTTGCCCTCTTTAGGCTTTGCCTTAGAGGAAGCAGGGGCCACGGCGGCAGGACCAGCGGGTGTGGCTAATGGAAATAAATGTATTTAAGTGATTTTTGGTAAAGTTGAATAGTGTCAATTTTCACTTCCATGCCGGTTATAAGGGATGCTCTCAAACACAAAGATGTTAAAATGCATCACAAAACATTTCAGAACTGACAAGACTGTCTACACGCATATTTGGCTTACTAATTTCAAAATCAAACCCAAGGCACCTCAGAAAACTGGTGCCCCCACTCAACACATGCAAACACCAGCCACATACTGCCAAAGACAGACAGTACCTAAAAACATCTCAAACAAAACATTGATATTATATGTACATTAACTTGTAACTATTGTACATTGAGATATATATATTACATGTGCTATGAAAAAAGAATAAATTTACCAGTGGAGCACGCGTGCGATACAGGTGGTCGTGTGCATAAGACAGAGCTGTGTGTTTGTCGTTGTGTTTGTCTGTGTGAGACGTAAATCAATGGCACACCACTATTTGACTTCGTTTTCATTTATTTTGCGAGTGGAACTCATTTTCCGGCTGCACGGAGTCCATTTAATAGATGCAGACTCGAGGATGCAGAATCCTGTCATTTACATGTTGCTGTTCTGAATGTCTGTGTGAATGAGTTGAACAGTTTAACGGATTACACACGTGACGTTCGTGGATTTGTGGGTCTCACTGTGTGAGGATATGAACACACAAACTTCATCATCTCCAATTGACTTGAGCTTATTTCACACGCATTTTAGTCTTAGAGTAAAGAGGCAGTCAAACACAGACTTAAAGGCAAGCCCCGTCTCGACAAACTGCCAAAATAAATGTCCTGTTAACTTGAACACTCAGATGAATAAAATCTGTAGTGTACTATAGTGTTTGCTATAGATCATTTCACAGAATTAAGTGTTTTATTTCACGGTAACAATATATTTAACTGTGACCATCTATTTTATTTATATACCTTATACCAATTTTTCTTCGATTGATTTCCTTTATTTGTATACTAGAGTACATGTAAATGCTCACCATATAGTTAAAATGTTATGAAAATGTAAAGATATCAAATTAAGTTCTGATAATGAGATTTATTATTAATTTATATTTATCTTCTAGCTATATCATATATACATGTATACAGTAGGAAGATAGACAACATGTATAACAATGAAGCTTGAATAGAAGCACAAACAATGAAAGTACAGTATACGACTGGTGTTATAAACTGGTGTTGTAGGTTTTTATTGCTCTTCACACTCTATTAGACTGCGCTTTTAGTTTGTTGCGACTCTCTGTCTTTATGTTTGTTTATTCTCGCACATGTCTTTGCACTATGGGTCTCTGGTGACTCCACATGTGTCTCCCAGTAGCAGCGCTCACATGGCGAGCATCATTGCGCGTATACCGCAAGTTTCGCCTTGGCTTACCTTAAGTTCAACTATTAACAGCATTATAACGCGACCTGACTTCTGAAATACCTGATAATGAGCTTTTTATATGCACCTGCTCGAGCACTGCGGGCAAGAGAGAAAGCACCAGACTGGAGCGGATCACCTAACTACAGACTGAAAGAAGGTCAAAAGAATGTTTGATTTGTTATGGGTTAATTAAGTCACATGTTTCTTTCATCATGACACCCAACTTGCAGAGCGCAGACTTAACCACGTCTACTTATTTACATGCCGCATAATACACGGAATAGAAAGATCTCTTCCGTTTGACATTTTATTCTGCGGTAACAGAATATTCCACCTAGCCATACCTGTGGTCATTAAAGATAATATGGCATTTGTAAACTAGTAGTTTGACTTCATGAAGCACTACGCAGAACGTAAATCACTCATAAATAACATTTTAAGTGAAAATATATCTTTGGCAGGGCAAAAATTACCCTGTGAAATTTTACCTCGCACATTTATTTTGCTGCAGTCTAGAGCCCTGTTTATCCACCCTTAGGTCATTCAAAACCAGTATATGACTCTTCTTTCTGTGGACCACAATAGATTGAGAAACGTTGCTGTAATTTTGTGTCCATACAATAAAAGTCAAAGGCGGCCAGTAATGTTTGGTTTTCGTTGTTCTTCAAAATATCTACTTAAGTGCTCAGCAAAAGAAAGTCATCCGAGTTTGGAATGACATCCGAGTAAAACAAATCATGGGGGACTTTCAAGAACACAATCCAAGGCTATTGCACATTTGTGATTGAAATGGCTTAACTTGTCTACTTGCATCAAAAGCTCACCTCTGAAAATGAATTACTATGCTACGCAGCAAAGTCACTAACTTTTGGGGCATGCTCTTGCTGTAGGTCAGTACGTGATCAAAAAAATATAGATGGCCATTAAAATAAAGTTCAAGAGACAATTCTCGTAAACAGATTCTTAAAGACACTTATATTTTATTTTCTTGCCCCCATAAAGATTACTCAGAACTTAAACACTTAATCCAACCAATTATTTCAATACGCCGTATATACAAAGAACTTTAATGTTAAAGCTAGGATCGATCAAGTTTAGTAGAAAGTTAGCAAAACATTCATGCAGATTCAGCTTGACCATGTTCCAGCACATATGCAGCAATATACATGCTTACAAAGCAACACCTCAACTTCAGTCAGCACACAATCACACAAGGTGGTCCTGGATCACTTTGTTTCAAAACTAAGCGTATTTCAATATCATTACTAATTAGCGTTTCTAAACCACATAATAGAAATACCAAGTCACAGGTATTTCTGCTACTTAGATTAGTTCTTTTAATCTAGGGAGGGGCTCAAGCACACTGACCTAACAACTTTAGGTGGAGAAAAACTGACTCAAACATCATTCCCACCCCAAAAAACATGACACCAACCCAACCAGAGAAACTAGCTTCAAGTCCCAACAGCAGTTGGTTGAGGTCCATAAAAAACCTGATTGGACAAAACAGGTGCCAAGGCACAACAAATGGTCTGTTCAATTTTCCAAAAGCTTCTTTAGATTGAGAAACCTGATTAAATAACAGCAGTGAAGTTCCAGGACCCCTAACAGTGACTACATTTACATGGACATCAGCAATCTAACTATTTACCTTATTATGACCAAGACAGCATTATGATTATGGTGTTTACACAAGTTGCTTTAAAAATATACCTTTCATGTTCCCGATTTACATGTTCAATGATCGATTATACGTCCTTAAACAGCATACGTCATTTTACATCCCCAGGCGACACTATCCAATATTCCATCCAGAACCCCATTCCTGCGCTTACGACCACCAAGGCACTTCATTACATCAATTTATTTAAGAATTGTAAACATCATCCACATTTACCGTTTGATGTGTACATGTCTATACTGAACTTTCATAATGGGACTAAAATGTAAATACTCCACAGGTCTTAATTTGATTTGTGTTTACTACGTTTATGACTTTATACGGATTAAGGTACTCAAAAAGCTCCGTTTGCATGGTCAATTTCTTAATCAGAGTATTGTCTTAATCTTGTTAATAGTGAAATATCGATGTCCATGTAAACCTGGTCAATTTGATCTCAGACATGCACATTTATTAACAGTACTCACCTGTCTCAGCTTGAGGATGCTGTAACTCCTGCTCTGTAACAGGGACAGTTTCTGTGGCTTCGCCTGGCATTGTGGACTGCAACAGAAAATGAAGATGTTTTCAACAACAAGTTTCAGTCTGTAGTTTTGTGTCTAGTCTGCTTTTTTATAAGGCAAACTGAGCCTGCGCTAGGCCTCTTCCTGCCAGGCCTGGGTTGTCAGATATCTCACTGCCAGCTGAATTAACCCATCTGGCGTCTTCGCACAAGATAGTGTTGAGCTTTTGTGACTTATGTCAGAAGTACTGAAACTCTGAGGTCAATGAATCTCAAACGCAAACTACGGCAACTCTTAAAGTGTCATATCTACACAAAGACCTCGCTTACAAGGCCTTTCGGGGAGCGCGTGGAGTGGGATGCGACTTTTTCACGTGTATAACGGAACCGCACGGTCACGCTGTTGCCGTTTTATGAGAAACTCGTCTGGGAAACTCAAAACAAACCCACGTGGATAAACAATACGGTAAACGACTTCGTACTCTTTAAAATGTGATGCTACGACAGCAGATGGATGTATCCTAATTTATTTGAATAGCTTATTAAGCAGCCGAGATCAACTTTTCAGTCAATGACTACTAGCAAACAACGAACCCCCCATTCACTACGTCAAACACGTTCTACATATATGATGTTTATAATTTGGGATTTGAAAAATAGGAAAAAAAAACAGATTTTAACACTTCTTTAGAAAGAAAGCACACAGCTCGAGACCCAACATAGTACAGCACTGCCTCCTGTTCCCCCATTTTGAACAGTCAGCCGGTTGTATTCCTTAAAACAGTTCTTTTAAAAACATGCCTAATAAATAAATGTTGACAATTTAGCATCGACAAATACTAAAACATACAATTGCGTACGGTTTGAAAGACCCAAATACATAAAAGAACGTCGGATTACAATAGATTTAAAACAGAACTACTCACTAGTTCGAGGCACAGGATCCAAGATGGCTGTGAGAGAGAATTTCTGACCTTTGCGTCGCTCTGATGTCACAACGTTTACTTCCGGTCTGCGCAGGAAGTTGCTCCTGGATACACTGCTTACTGATAGAACAACCGCATATTTAGGTAAATGTTGTTTTTATACGCTCTTATTTGAACACACACGGTGCTCGTGTTTAATTCATAAATGGCACACGATAGGAAATTCACAATAAGTGAATTATAGTTACTAAATTACAGAATCGCTAACCGAAAAATCGATTAAATTAGCAGCTCTTATGCTAACATGGGCTGCGTTTACCAAAAGCACCTTAAATTGATCGTAGAACCATTAACACCAATGGAGGTACGATCAACGTAGGCTTACAATGCTTTTGGGAAACGCAGCCCTGGTTATTTTTCTAGCATTAAGGTTTGCTTGACGTCATGACATTATAATAAAACTCATGCCTTTATGACAGGTGTTTATCATATGTGTGTTTTATGTGAGAAAACGAGCTGTCTTTGGTTTTAAATGTCAATAGTAAATTTAATACTTTAAGATCAGACAAGATGTGCATTCATATTAATATATACCTGCTGATGCACTGTTTTACCTAACCCACTGTGTCAACTTTTATTACTACAGAACGATGTCTATGTCCCATCTGTATGGGCGTAGAGGCGGTGAGGAGGAGGAACATGGAGTGGAAATTGAAAAGTTTGAGGTGACTGAGTGGGACCTGGCCAATGAGTTCAACCCAGACAGACGCAGGTACAGACAGACCAAAGAAAAAGCGACTTATGGGATCTGGGCGGAACATGACTCTGATGATGAGAGGCCAAGCTTTGGAGGCAAAAAGTATGCTGTTGTTCTTTTTACTATCCAATATTTAAGTTGATCTCAAACTAGATGAATAATAAATGAACTCTTGAATACATATTTCTTGGCCCTATTCATTTTGTTCTAATATAGTACTTGACATTCCTCTTACATGTCTTGCAGGTAACATTACAATTGGTGTTAAGGAGATATAAATGTTTTGAATCTATGAAATATGGTAATATACAGTTTTAAATTTGTAACTACACAGATCAAAAGACTTTACAGCTCCTGTGAACTTTGTAAGTGCTGGCCTACGAAAGACTGCAGCTGAAGAGAAGGCAGAACCGGAAGGTTCCGATGACTCCAATCGAGGTGGAGATACACCACCTCCAGCCCGCACTGCATTTCCCAAAAAAATCAAAACGGTACAGCGATATACCTGCAAATGCAACTACAGCTACTTTGCTTTTTGAGTTTCAAGAACCGGGTAGTAATATCTGTCCTTTACATCTGTTGTTAGGGTGGAAGCTTTAAGACATCCCAGAGATTTGCAGGTGGTATCAGAACAGGGAAAGACCTTGGGTCCTGGGAAAAGCACACCCGAGGCATTGGTCAAAAACTTCTACAAAAGATGGGCTACGTTCCAGGAAAAGGGCTTGGAAAAAATGCTCAGGGTAAAAGAATCGATTTTTATACCTATAATTGTTTCGCTTGTGCACATTTATCCTGTTGTGAAGTGTCATATTGTAATTCTGTTTTATTTTAATGGATTTAAATGGTCTCCTGATATTTGTATATCTTTGTGTTCAGGTATTCTGAATCCAATTGAGGCTAAGTTGCGAAAGGGGAAAGGAGCTGTTGGTGCGTATGGGAATGAAAGGACCCAGCAATCCTTGCAGGATTTCCCTGTTGTAGACTCTGAGGAGGAGGAGGAGAAAGTAAGTAGTTTGTAGTAGTGAGACATGTGGCTAATGAACACAAAGGTGTAACCAGTGCCTAACCTGTACACAAACCTAACAACATACACTCTATGACACAATGTATTTACTTTTATATTCAATAATAATGACAGCATTTAACTATCTAGTCACTCAATCTTTACAGGAATTTCAGCGAGAATTGGGGCAATGGCGGAAGGATCCGGGAGAAAAAGTAGCCAAGAAAAAGCCCAAGTACTCTTACAAGACTGTGGATGAACTGAAAGCTCACGGCAAACTGACCAACAGGACCATGAGCAGACCTGCAGGGGAACTGGCACAAGTGAAGGTGAGAGAGCAGCAGGTTTAGAGTAATAATCAAAAAACAATACAGTGCACCTCATAGAAATAACTAATCTCTCTTGTGTTTCAGGTGATAGATATGACAGGCAGAGAACAGAAGGTATATCACAGCTACAGTCAAATGAGTCAAAAACATAGCGTGCCCGAGGAGGCTTCAATGAGCGAGAGCACCAGAGAACAAAAGAGTTCTGGTTTTGCTCTCCCGGAGCTGGAGCACAATCTCAAACTGCTCATTGAGCTCACGGAGCAAGATATTCTGCAGGTACAGTACAATACAAATATAACTGTGTGATGGCTGCAGACAGCTGTCGCTCAGTTTGACATTTTGTCATTGTCAGTAGACACTACAGCAGTGGTTGTCAAATGTTCGGAAGTATCACAAAAAGTATTTGTGTTATGTATGTAGAGTGCACGGCGTCTGCAGTATGAGAAAGACACAGTGGTCACCCTCACCCACGAGAGCGATGCCCTGCAGGGCAGACTGACTGAGGAGGAACAGGCTCTTGGGCGGCTAGAACAGGTGCTGGACCTGGTAGAGCGTTTTGAGGCGGGTAAAAATGAGGTCAGTCCTGCGCTCAGCCTTCAGGAGTGTGCCAGGGTCTTCCAGCAGCTTCAGACGGAATTCTATCAGGAGTATAAAACCTTGGGATTGGGAGATTTAGCTGTGTCTGTTGTGCATCCCCTGCTGAAGGAGAAACTCTGCAACTGGGATCCGCTCAAGGTGAAAAGTTCACATTCATTATAGTGTCTACAACAGTCTCATTTGATCTGACAATTGTTTATCTGTTCTGACAATTCTGTCTAGTCACAGAAAAACTAAGAAACATAAAAGTATTTTAAGTGAGCTGAAAATGGCATTATTGTGATACATACATACAGATAAACAAATTTAAAGGGATAGCTCGCCTCAAATGGAAATTCTTTCATCATTTACTCCCCCATAAATCAATCCACACCTGTATGACTTTCTTTCTTCTCTATAACACAAAAGAATATATTTTAAAGAACCTTGGTGCTCCAACAACATTGGCTCCATTAACTTCCATTGTATGGACACAAAACCACATATCTTTTGTGTACCACAGAAGGTCTTGAATGACAGCAAAAAAATAACTGATGACAGAATTATTAATATATTTAATATGTCAGCTCTAATCTTTACTCTATTTATCGGTCTCCTATATAGGACTGTTCAGACGGTTTGGAGGATGTTGGTCAATGGAGGGCCATTCTTGAAAACGTTCAGGCTTTTAACAGTGGACCAGACAGTTCTCAAATGGACCCCTACCACAGGTAAACCATATCGGAGTCATTTGCATGTGGTGTGTGACAACAGGTTTTTTAAACGGGTGTTTTTGTGTGGGCACAGGTTGATATGGGAGGTGTGGGTTCCAGTCATGAGGATCTGTGTGTCTCAGTGGCAACCCAGAAACGTGGGGCCCATGGTGGACTGTGTGGAATGCTGGGCACCTGTGTTACCGCTGTGGATTCTGGACCATGTCGTGGAGCAGCTTATTTTCCCACGACTCCAGAGAGAGGTTTGTGTTGTTTAATGAACAAATTACAGTGTGTGTTTCCTTTGCAAATGTATAAATGGGTAGCCCTTACTCTGTTTATGCATAGGTGGACAGTTGGAACCCTCTGACAGACACGGTCCCCATCCATTCGTGGATTTATCCTTGGCTTCCCCTGATGCAATCCCGCCTCGAGCCTCTCTACGCACCCATCCGTAGTAAACTTGCCCATGCCCTGCAGCGCTGGCACCCCAGCGATTCCTCCGCAAGACTCATTCTACAACCCTGGAAAGATGTCTTTACACCTGGGGCTTGGGAGGCTTTTATGGTCAAAAATATTGTCCCAAAACTTGGTATGTACTCCTTCAACGGATTATCAGACTTTACGCTGCATGTGTCATGTGTAAAGTGGGGTCCTAACTCTTTGCTGGTATATTTTAGCTCTGTGTTTGGGAGAGTTGGTGGTGAATCCTCATCAGCAGCTGTTGGAGCCATTTAACTGGGTGATGGACTGGGAGGGCATGCTGTCTCTCTCCAGCATGGTGGGACTGCTGGATAAGAACTTCTTCCCCAAATGGCTACAGGTCAGGAAACCTTATTTAATGTGAAAGTTCACCCCCCCATTTTTTTTCATTTATTCTCACTTGTGTTGATGCAAACCTGGATGACTCTTTCTTCTGTGACATGTTAGAAAAGATCTTGTGAACATGAGAAATGGCTCAGTGGTTTTGTGTTTATCATATTGGAATTCATTGGGATCCTTTGTCGTTTGGTACCACCATTCATAAAAATATCTTCTTTGGTGTTCTGCAGAAGAAAGTCATACCGGTTTGGAATTACATGAGAATGTGTAGATGATGAAAGAATCCTTTCTTGTTTATCTATTTACTGTAAGTCATTTAAAAGGTCAGGACACAGTTAAAATACAAAACTTTGTACCTTGGGTGTGATCCAAACATAATATTCTTTAAACTAAATACGTGTTTGTCGTTTCCCGTTGCAGGTGTTGTGTTCCTGGCTCAGTAACAACCCGAACTATGAAGAGATCACAAAATGGTATCTAGGATGGAAGAGCTTGATCTCAGAGAATCTTCTCAGTCACCCAGTGGTCAAAGACAAACTGAACGAGGCTCTTGACATCATGAATCGTGCCGTTGCCTCTGGACTGGGTCAGTAATTGTTTTGCTTTATGTTCATTCATATGTCTCTTTCTTTCTTGTCTTTACGTTCTACTCTATATGTACTGTATCAACTCTATAACCTCCTCTTTTCTTATAGGTGGTTACATGCAGCCGGGAGCAAGGGAGAACATAGCATACCTGATTCAGACAGAGAGAAGAAAAGATTTCCAATGCGAGCCTCTGCCAGAGCGCCGGGAAGTGGAGAATTCCACCCCGCGTCCACCAGGCACCGCCCAAGTACCAGCATCGGTACCCACCAACTTTAAAGACCTAGTCCAAGCCAAGGCTGAGGAGAACGGCATCGTCTTCATGCCACTTGTGGCCAAGCGGCATATGGGCAAACAGTTATTCACATTTGGTAGGATAGTCATCTACATTGAGCGTGGAGTGGTCTTCGTCCAAGGCGAGAAAACCTGGGTCCCAACGTCACTACAGAGCCTAATTGACATGGCCAAATGAGACTGATGTTTGATCAAAAAGAATTCAAACTTGTTTAAAAGTGCTTAAATGTTCCAGTGTAGTTTGACTCTGGCTGTATTGAATTTGTCATAATATTTTTATACTGTGAAAGAACTGGTTTCGAAATAAATGAGTGCTTAAAACTATGATTGACTTGTTTTTAGCTATCATTGGCTGTCATTTAAAACTGAATGTTATTACAACATCTGCTGATATGTAGTATTTTCTTATTTAAATAATTTTTACTACCAGAAAGCAGATTGTGAAAAAAATATTTATTAAATTGTTAGAAAACTGAGAAGTTCAGAAAATAGCATTTACAAAATGAAAGAAATAAAGTCAACTAATGGCAAACACATTTTAACCCATTCGAAAAGTAAAATAACAGAGTTATACATTTAAATACATTTTATACAGTTAACAGCTTTTTAAAGAAAATTTTTGGGGCAAAATTGCATTGGTTCTTCAAATATCACAAATGTCCATATTTTCTGAAGAAGAGGGTTTAAATGTGTTCTCCAGGTTTTTGTGTTGTTATGTCCTAGAACTCCTTCTGAAGATCTGTAAAAGTCACATTTTATATATTACTTAAGTCACCAACTAATATCTCCATCATTCAACTTGTGTAGACCTGAAGTGAATAACAAAGGGTATCCTAAAGTAATTCAAGCCAATTGAAGCTGAGAGACACTTTCATAAACTCACCACTCTTCTTCAGCATCTCTCCTTTACGAGATCGAGCCAATACTTCCAAAAATCGATCAAAGACCTTCACATACTTGGACAGGCTGGTGCGCTTATAGTCTGAATGCAAATGAATAAAAATCACATTTACAAATAATTACAAAACATGCCAGGATTCAGTAACTTCATGCAGACTACAGAGTGAATCTAGAATAGTTTAATTTACATCTGGTCATTTAGCAGATGCTTTTATCCAAAGCGACTTTGAGATTTCAGGGAGCAATAAGCGATATGTCATACAGGAGAAATAATACAATAGGTGCTAATACAAAGTTACTAGTTACAACAAAAGCCAGACCAATACCTGTTGAGTGAAAGAGGTTCGTTTTTTTCTCACAAGTATTCACAGAACAGATGTGTTTTAAGTATTTTTTTTATTTTGTGAGAGATGTGGTTGAACGGACTGAGTTAGGAAGAATGTTCCACCAGGAAGTAGTTGTGAAGGAGAATGAGCAGGAAAACGATTTATTCCCCTGGCAGGGTTCTTGATGGGGTGTAGGAGGGTGTGAAAGTATGCCTATGCAGATCCAGTGACTTGTGCTGTTCATCAAATATTACTCTGAGGTTCCAGGCTGTTTTGGAGGGAGGGATTGTGGTATTGCCAAGTTGGATGGTGAGATCATGCTGCACCGTGGGGTGTTCATTGATGGTTAAACCACGATTAACATCAAACCTTTTCTGATACAGCAAGTACATGCCATCTTTGATAATCTATAGGACTATGTGTCCTGTCTCATGACTCAAGAATTGTTTAAGAGCTTTGTTTTCTTGTTTAGTTAGTTGACTCCGTTATCTTAAATATTACAGTAATTTGGATGCAAGGCAGGTCAGCCTGTGGAACTCCTTGAGAGGGCTGAAGCTGACTTAAGATGGCAAAACAACAAACTATTTTTCTTCATTAAATTTTATTCAATTAATATTATTTGTGACTCTGAGTCTTCTTTTATCATAACTGGTCTACGGGTCTTTTACTGTAAATCCCCTACAGCAGGGTTGTGTGTAGGGTTCAGCTGGAGGTGATACTCTTTCTCCCAAGCTGAGGTGTCTTTTAGGCAGGCTGTAATGCAAGCTGTTAAAGTGCTATTGTCTCGGCGAAATGAGATGTAAATCTGGGTGTCGTCAGCATAACAGTGATGAGGTGCTGAGAATTGTTTGCTCATGGATGGTGTTTTCTCAGTCAGTCAGTTTGCTCACCTCTGATTCTGCGGCGCTCTCCAGCATCTTGCTCATTGTCCTTCATTTCATCCTCCTCTGCCTCATCTGTTCTGGGTCTCTCCAGCTCCTCACAGATAAGACTACAAAGAGACAAAGTAGTCCTTCAGTAATCATGTAAAAGCAATTGTCATGACTATTAGTTATATACGGAAAGATAAAACAAACATGGACACAGATAAATTCAGCATTTACCTTATCGTAGGTACCTCAAATGGATCAAATGTGTCCAGTTCTTTAAGATCTATTGGTACAGAGATTCGACCTAAGGACAGTTTTGAAGACATTGAGTGACTTTGTGTTACAAGCCAACTTGAAACAACAATCGTTCCTCTACACATTTATGGTTGTTGTGTAACTTTTCTTCTAAACCATACACTATAGTTATAGTCCTTGATGGGAACAGGATTTTAACATGTAAAATGTTAAGAATACTGTGCAAAGATGCAAAAAGGTGCTGTTCTCAGCTTTTCAGTCTCGAGGGTCTCACCTGTCTTAGGGTGTACACTGAAGGGGCTTTTCAGCAAGTGGTTGACTCCTTTACTGACATTCACGTCTAGGCGTGGGTAACAATACTGCAGCATGATCTCTTTATCAAAGTACTGACCACCCTTCTTACTGCTCGACTTCACATGCACAGACAAACAAACTGGAATTATCCTGGGAAACTGAACATTTTTCTCTGTCACTGAAAATGTATCAATGTTTTTGTTCGCATTTACCTTTCTATGTTCAACCAGAGCGCAGAGTCTGTCCCACCGCTTCATTGGATTCTTTTCAATCTGATAAAAATCCACCAACTCCTTTCTGATATGTGCAGTTAAACTTAAAGAAAAAATAAAGCTGGGATTTATGTATGATGAAAAACACTGATCACATCTTTATAACGGTATTTGTCATAATGTTACCAAGCGCAATGTGCATTCGAGACACGTTCATAACTCCTAAACATATATTTAGCGAGAATGGAAGGATATCTTCAGGTAGAAGACCGAGCACTTTGTCTACGCTCTCCTTACTGCTCAGTATGTCCTGTCCCACAATGGCGTACTGTGGGAAATAGCGTTCAACCACAGCTAGAGATTGACTGAGAGAGAGAGGAAAAGATTGTAAATCTTTAAGCATTTGTCAGATGTTTCTATCCAAAGCAATTTACAGAACATTCTACCCTAGGCAAGTGATACTAGACAGTTTCAAAGCAATAACATAATAAAACATTTCTGCGCATGCACACTTTTGTGGCCTAAAACAAACTTATTTCTGACAAGCAAAATAAATAATAGTAATTTACATTAACTAGCAAATTTAAAGTATGTCTAGCTAGTATTATTTTGGGTTACCAGCAGAAGAACCGTTACTTGGCTAAACTTTGTTGACCCGTTCAACAAATTGTTTATTTAACTAAACAACAATATAATATTAATATAAGTTAATAAAAATAAAATAGTTATATTATTAGCTACTAGGCAGACTGACCGACAAACAAACCAAAGTTAACTTTGAGCCAGGTGCGTGTCTCCGATGAAACTGTCTATACTATATCATCGATCCTATACGATGTTATAGACGTTACAATAATTGCTATGACCTTCATTAACGTGTACACTATTATTTTTGTATTATATTACATTGAATTATTCAGATTTATTCACTGATTTTCAAATTGTTATTTTTGACATTGATCACATTCACTAAGATATCAGCATGGTTAATAATAATATATTACTTTAATGGATGTTTTACCTAACGAAAGGATGGATTGGATCCGATAGTATAACTTTTCTTACAGTCTCCTCACTGCCCTGTGTTAAGAGACACAATCATTAAAAGACAACATAAAGAGCTGACCTTTAGGAAAGAGAGACGACTCAAAAACAATATTCAGTTATATGATATTTACCTTGACTAAACTGAGATATTCTGCCACAGCTGACCGCGCAGCCACAGAGAGCTTCCTAGCAGCATCATCACAAACCCAGCAATGCACTCCTCTTCTACCAGAGTATACCCACATAAGATGATGGAACCCAAAGTCCTCTGAAGTGCACATACAGTAGAGCATGGATTAAAAAACATATTTCTATTTGTCATGATGTTGCACCTTCCTCAAATTTTTGATTATGATCTGTTCTTCCCACCTCGAAGTGCCCGGTCCAGTATCCGTATTGCGATGGTCATTAGAGTCCAACATTTTAAGCAGATATCAGCAGCACTGAAAAAATAAACACATCAAGAAGTACTTATAGGTGCATATTCATAACCAGAAAGGAATGCGAAAGTATGTGAATCTGTATACCTGCAGCAACTTCTGACATCATCATAATCTGTCATGTCAATGTCAAACACCAGCTCTTTCTCCAGGGCCTGGAAAGTTCCAGACTTCACTGCGTTATGTTGACTGGGCTGTTATAGAACCAGACAGTTATTATTACTTCATAACACATACTGTCTGTTGATAAATCCACTTTATTACACAAATGAGGCAAGAGCATCAGATCACATAGCAAATGGAACAAAGCAAAATATTGGAATTTAATTTCATTATTTGTTATATATAACTGTAGAAAAAAATCACTTAAGTACATACTTTATACTGTACATTTGCGGTATCTTGTATTATAATATTCTCTATAATATGAAATAAAACATGTTATTCACTGTAAATATGTTACATAAATTTTGCCAATAAAAATGATCCATTCATCCATCCAACAGTGTGCATGATAAATATATAGAAGTCAATAACAGAAATTTTGTTAATCAGATTCATCACCCGGTGGCTGTAAACTGCTCCAATGTCAATCTTGTATGGCACCATTTTCAGCATCTCTTTCTCCAGCTCATTCTGAGTGCTGAATGACTGATATCTCACATAAATGTCATCCTTTAGCGTAAAGGAAAATTCACGATTCTGGAAATAGTTTTTGAACACTGCAACAGTCAAAATGCAGAGAATGAGGTTAGAAATCCTCAGTGATAAAGCAAGTTTTTCTTAGTTGATTTATTTATTAAAATACATTGCCAAAGTACTGATCAAACTCAAAATGTATACTCATATTTTGCACTCCAAACACACAGAAGAATTCATTTGAAGCATCAGTGAATCACTGTTTATATAACGTTATGCAGACAGCGACACGGTTAACATGAGATTAGTTTATTTATTTACTTACCACCACCATAACTTAACCAGCGATAGTACTGTGGAAATGGAAATAATCGCCTATAATAAAGCGGTAACAAGTCAGGCAAACAGGCTGAATCATAATCCGAAATCGGCATGTTTAAATCGATCAGAGATTTTCAATGACAGCTCACTTCTCCCGCTGAACCTGCTCACAGCGCGGGAAAATAAACGTAAATAGGAAATGACGCGCTCGACCTTGTTCGTTGGTACGTTGATCTCGACGTGTTATTCATACACTGCTGCCCCCTTTAGGCTCAGAAAAGCACCACTTGTAGAAAGTAGAGTAACTTACGATTTGGACGTTGTCATCTCTGTTATATTCGTAAGACATTATTGATTTTGTGAAAGGCTGCGTGACAATAGAAACCGCGCAGCCTGACGCTTCTTTTTTTGCCAGCAGCATTTCCTATGAACTTTTTGCCACCTGGCTAACATGTTTCAGAGGAATTCATGTTTTCATCAACACATATGTTGGGGCAATTTAATTTGCAGGGCATCAATTAAAGCCATGACAACATATTCATAATTATAGCAAACTTTGGCATAAGGCGGAGAATGTTTGGATAACAGGTATTCGATAAAGAAACGGACCAATTTCCTTTCCACCGCAGGTTAGTTCAGTCATGACTGCACGAGCCTGCTTTTTCTGTTGCACGTGCTAACTATAACGGCTGTTGATTGGTCGGAAAGATGCGCGCGAGAGAATGATGTGGGCTGCAGACAGAACAATTCCGTTTGATGTCGCTGCAGTCACAAAACATAACCTCAAGATGAACCATAGTGTTGGCTTTTTAAAATAAATTCGTCAAAATTCTTTTTTTGTCAATATTGCTGTTAAAAATCACCTAAAAAAAACAGTTGTGTTTGTATTCTAATTAGTTCTGCATAGAATTAGTAGATTTAGGGGATAGTTCAATTAAAATGAAAACTCTTTCAGAATTTATTCACCCTTAAATTGTTTTCATGCTGTGTAAATGTGTTTGTTCTGCTGACCACAAATAATGATATTTACAAGAATGTTTGAAACCAAGTAGTTCTGGGTCACTTTTGAGTTGCATATAGGGAAATAAATAACCATTGTAGTCAAAGGCGAGTCGGACTCATGACCAGAAGGTTGCCGGTTCGATTCTCAGGCCCGAATGGTATCGACCGAGTTGCGCTTGATCAAGGCACCTTGCTCCCCAGGCGCTGCAGTGATAGCTGCCCACTCTCTGGGTGAATGTGTGTTCATGACTTGCTGTGCGTGTGTTCGCTACTCTCTGGATGGGTTGAACGCAGAGGTCACATTTCGGGTATCTGTCACCTTCCCTGACAAATCGGTCACTTTCACTTCACTTCTTTAAAATACCTTCTTTTGTGTTCCACAGAAGAGAAAATTGTATACAGTTTTGTAACAGCTTGTTTGCGAGTAAATTATTTCAGAATTTAAATTTTTGTGTTAACTATTCCTTTAAATTTAGCCCAAAGAAGGATCAAATACAAATATTCTACACTTAAATATTTTCTTTCTTTCCACATAGGGCAGAAAATCCTCAAATACTGGCTAAACAACTACACACCTTCTATATGTTGTCTACATGGTGCTAATGCTGAATTGGATGTGCTGAATTCTCAGGCACTGCAGTAGACAGATGAAGGTAAATGTTTGAAGCGGATACTTTGTGTGTTTGAACAGTTGTGTGTGTGTGGGATTTTGCACAGAGCCTTTGTTGGGTTAAAGGGATGGTTCACCCAAAACTCATTTACTCACCCTCAGGTTGTTTCAAACCTGTAAACATTTCAGTGTTCTGTTAAACACAAAGAAAGATATTTGTTAGAAAGTTATCAAACTCAGTTCTGGGACATCATCTACTACCATAGTTGTACCAAATATTGTTTCTTTTTTGTTCTGTTGAACACAAAATTAGATATTAGATGGAAGAATTTGAGAAAACAAACAGTTCTGGGGCACCGTTGACTACCATTTAATTGTTCCTACTATGACAATAGTCAATTATGTTCCAGAACTGAAATTTGCTAATATTCTTCTAAATATCGTTCTCTGTGTTCATCAGAAAAAATACTGGTATGAAATTACATGAGGGTAAGTTAATTATGACAGAATTTTCATTTTTGGGTGAACTATCACTTTTACAATGCGTGTATTTGACAAAGTATGTATGCTATCAAATTCTAAGCAACTTGAGTTATGCTTACAGGGAGAGACAAGACAAATGAGTGTGCTTTTTCAGTAATTTTCAATATAAACAAGCCTTTGCATTCACTCTATATGCTATTGAAGACGTAATATTAGTGTAGCAACAGAATCCATAATGTAAACACACACACACACATGTAAGGTTTCTATACATTTTTGGACTTCCATAGGTGTAATATTCTTATGTTAGACAAACTGTATATTCTATTGCCTTCCCCTAACCCAACTTCAAAACCTTACCATCACAGAAAACTTTCTGCGTTTTTACATTTTCAAATAAAAATAATTTGATGTGTTTTATAATCCATTAGAATTTTAGGGACCGGCCGTCGCACACACACACACACACACACACAAGCACATAGACACACTCAACATTATTTCTATTAAATCCTCAAAAATTATTTCTCAAAAATCCATTTGGCAGCTATTGAAGCTTTACCCTCTGATGTATCACAAAGCAGTCCTTTTTTTCTTAAGCGTACAAAATTGTGAACTGCATTTTTGAATAAATATAGTCCAAATAAAAATTTGCCAGTGATGGATTATTATAATGTGTGCATCAGTAAGAAAACCCAAAGCTTATATTTGGTATATAAAAATTCATATTAATTTTTAACAGAAAGATATTTTTTACAGAACAGGTAACATTCAGATCGAGCAGATTAACATTTACATCATCCAGTTTATCCTTTTGTTATAAAATTCCATTTAAATGTAATGTTACTTACACTGCTGTGACTAATATGGCTGATAAATCAATGGCACAGAGTCTCTGTGGTGGGTAAAAATAAAATAAGGTTGGCGGTGTACCTTCAGAACCACCTTGTTTACTTGAGGAGTTGTGACAGAAATAGACTATAAAGTTTGTCTAATAACAATGGCTGTCGGATGAGGGGCTGGTAGAGGCACGAGAGGGGAAGGGTGTTATCTCTGCGACAGGGTAAAGCATATCAGGACTTGAAGAGCGGAACTCCACCGACAGAAGAGTCTCCATTGTTCAGCTCATATCCTCCTTCAGACCTGGTGTGGGTGGAAGTGACTCTTCCCTCTGTAGAAAATCCCAAAGCCAGGCTTTCCTTTATAAGCCCTTCCGTCGGAGGAGGAAGAGAAGTTCCTATTAAGCAGGTGTTGAAGCATGCAGACTGTTGAGGGGGGTTTGTGCTGGCGAGACGGGCTCTGACATACTTTCAGACATCTGAGGAGGATATGCTTACTGCCTGCTTTGTTGTCAAAAGCCTGCGAGTTTTAAGTTTGAAACGTGATGTTACAGGTAAAATCGGTTACTGATGGTACATCAGCCGACAACAACTGTCTAAGAAGATTAAGCAATAGTATGCTATCTAATCATCACCATTTGTGTTAATTTAAATCAAGTGAATTGCCGATCATGTCATTAAATGGAAGGGTTGCGTGATTACGGTTTAGATTCATAATAAACGTAGGGCACAGGTGTTAATTAAAATGCCCTTTTGGTCATGGCCCAACCAGCACCTGCTTGCCATTCTCATACAGAAAGGATTGTGTGTTTTCATATGAGAGATGTTTAATAATTCATATTGAACCATCTATTCCATCGCCACATAGTAAATCTGTTTTCATTTCTAACACAACGCGAACCAACAGGCATACGTTCTCTCGCTAAGACTTTACTGCTGTTGCTATGACTACATTTCTTCTTCAGTAAATATGTTGTCTGACACAGTAAAGTCAAAGAGAATACTAGTGTTTTATGTCTAGTCCTCTCACATACTCTCTCCTCACAGGTACACAAGGCTGTGGGTGAATCAAGGCTTTGCTTGACTTTGAGGGCTGTCTCTTTAAAGAGACCGTGATAAAAATGAAAATTCTGTCATGAATATCTCATCCTCTAGTTGTTCCAAACCTTATAAATGTATTTGTTCAGGTGAAAATAAAGAAAGATAATTTGAAGAACGTATAAGTCGTTTTTTTCTATAAGTTTCTATACATTTAGTTCCTCAATATTTTTCTTTTTGAAAGACAACCAAACCCGCTCAGCACTAAAGTCAATTGAATCATCATTACACCTTAAAAATGATGTGCTATTTAAATTATGTTGACAATTCATATAACTCATCAAAATAATTTAACCAATTTCAACTTTTTTGAATAAGTTAAAGAAAATGCAACTAGATTTTTTGTGTTTTTTAATTGTTTGTTTACAGAACAAATGTGTGTCAATCCAAAGTTAAACACCTGAGCCCAAGCGTGAGACATCTGGACAGTTAAACTAGGTCAGATTTTTTCCTAAAACATGTTCTTTGACCTAAATTTTCAGCTGTAATCAGCAAAAACCTGGTTTCTGATTTAACTGTAGGGTCCAGACACACAGTCGCCCTGACCCGATTAAACACACACACCCTTGTCCCTCTCTGGCACAGGGTCCCATATGCCATAAAATCATGGTTGGCTAACTAAACAGACAAGTATGCTCATTCGTTATCAACATACCTCAGGGGTTCATCGTGACACTGTACATGCATGTGTGCTTGCGTTGTAGGAGTGATAATGGCAGTTGCGTGTACCTCATGGGTTTTGGGGGAGCCTAGGGGACCCCCGAAAAGCAAGAGGCATGTGAGTGTGCAGTCATATTGTTCGGTTGTCAATGCTGAATAAATAAGCTGTGCAATACTTAGATAACATTCTACTTTAACACATTTTTGCTTATTTTTTGTATGTTTTATCTAGTATGTAGGATGTACATTGAGATTTTCCAGATTGTTTATGCTAATATCTGAATATAATTATAACGCCAATTAAATTCATTCATTTTTCCTAAGGCCACACAGCCGGCAGTTGCACTGGAGATTGTGTAAATGGGCAGTTATTAAGATCGATTTACTGGGTTGACTGGGCTCGTTCCATTTAACATTTTGGGACTTTGTGGTCCCATATGTTCCTCGTTTAATATGACTATTTGAAAGTTAATAATAACACGGACTGAAAAGGTGCATAAAAATAACTCCCTAAAAAACCCACACACTAAATGTTCTCAAAGTCATCATTATCTATATCACAAGCCTGTATGTGTGTGGGAGTTTTTTTTTGTATATACAGCCGACTGAGAAGAATAAGATTCTCCACATAGTGCTTTATTTCTTAGATAGAGAAAGAGAGACTTCAAGCAGCCGGGAGCTCTTTACCAAAGCATTCTTAGGCTGTTGATTTGTTTTCATCTATCTGTATTCTCAAGCTTCACTGCTATTTCCTGGCTCTTTATGACACTTTAACTTCCAAGGGTTTCTGCAAAATAGCCATTAAAAGTCTCGCCTTTAAGTTGTAGCCCATCAAGGTTGTCTACACTTAATACTTCAATGAAAGAGCTGAAAATATATGGAGTGAAAGCACCCAAGTTTCATCATAAATATTCTATGGCAGAATATGTATTTTACTGGACCTTATGGGACTGTTTGAGTAATATGATTGCATAGGTGTTCAAATATGGAACGATCTGGATAAGTGGACAGGACTTTATACAGAGTTGCTAGAAGGAAAGGTTTATGCAGTAATGCCAATGTCCCTCCATTATGTAGTACTTCCGTAGTAACCCAAATGGGAGAATAGTTATATTATTAATAGTCACCTTGTTTTAAGTTAAAATAAACTACTAACACATTTTTTTTAACATACTTTATCTAAAAATGATCCGAATGATATTTGGCATAAAACAAACAATACCATACAATGTTTTGTCGACTCTTGCCCCATTTCAATGATACTTTAAGACTGGTTTTGTGGTCCAGGGTCACGCATCATAAGGTGTTACCCAAATATGTTGAGGTGTGATGGTAACTGCCTGTTTTTGCAACAGCTGGCAGGTAGATTTTCCCAAGTCACCGGACATTGGCAGATGTTCAAAAACAGTCACTATCCCTTCAAGATATACTGAGGTCCAATCTTCGTCAAGAGTTAATGCTAATATAAGGCATTACAAATATTTCATGTGTTTGCACTGCAAAATGCAAAGACATTGCATGCAATCATAAGAAAATATAATGGCTATGCATACTAAAGACAACATTGTATATAGATATTTACCTCCATCTCCATGCTTCAGCCATTGATGCTCAAGACAAACTCTAGCAACCATTACACCACTTACCACCTATGCACTGCGTCACATGAACCACTAGAGAAGCTATGCCATTAATACATTTACCTCTTCACAAGCTACACGAGTCTTTGAAGCTCCCCACCTGAAAGACTTAACTTCTACCATTTCCAAGGGTGAATGATAGACTTGAACAATGTCAACCAGGCCCAATTGAAAAAATTCAGTTGGTGTGAAGTTACACAACCAAAGTCAAGCGCTTCTACACTATTGGTCACCCTCAGCAGTGTGTAGTAATATTTTATGTTTGGGTAGTTATAGGCTATTTTGCATCTATCATGAATTACCTAGCAAAATAAGCAAGTCCTGTAACAAGTATTCATATAAATGCTTAAATTTGAACCATAAAATGGCAAACATGCAAGTGAGACAACCAGGACCATGTATAAACAAATTAAGAACAGTTTATTCATCACTTGACATAGCCATTTCAAATTAGTCGATCGAAGCCAAATTCCTTCACATTGAGGGGCCCAACAGATGCTTGCTCCCACCGTAGCTCTACAGAGAACAGAAAAAAGGTGAGCAATTTCAAAGACCATAAGCAGAAGCTTTTGTAGTTAGTATGTGTTAACCCATACCTCGAAGAACCTGATCGCTTGCACTACTGCTGCTACAGGTTGAGTCACAGCAGCCACACACCTGATCAGATTCATCAACAGACACCCACCTGCCAAACAAGGACACATGCTCAATGATAAACGTCACCCTACTGACACGGTGAAGGCTATTTGGGGACAACGTACCCATTAGGAGAGAACGAGCAAGCCTTCTGCGCAGGATTTGTTGGAGTGGCTACAGGAACCGCCTTCAAAATGCATGTGATGTAGACCTGAAAAGACAACAGGGTTCCGGTTTCAAACCCCTGCACTGTGATGTACTCAAAATTAAGGCAGATACATACCAGCCCACTGTTCACTTGATGGAACCTGAAAGCCTCCAGCTGAAACTGCAGTTTATCAATCTGAGTTCGAGGGAGGTAGCGAGAGCTCGAGCCCGTGAACTTTGCATCAACCAGGCACCTGGTGAAGAAAGGAGTTAAACACCCTGCAATACTTCTAGGATAGGTAAATGGGCATGTCGTACCCATTATTCTCAATGAATGCGTATCTGGGGTCAGAGTTCACATCAGGGGACGCAGTGGCTATGCAACTGTCCACAAACACACGGATAGGTACGTGGTTGTACGTCTTCACAGAGGCCTCAATATTCACGATGTCACCCAGGAAGTACTGGTTTGAAGGTCTCTCAAACTGCCACTCGTCTGTTTCAAGAACAAATTAAGGCAAGGTCTGCAAAATTAAGTTGAAACTACATTTAAAGCTAAAGTTGAACATTACAAACCAGTCATAAGCTTGAGGGAGAAGGCCAAGCGCTCTTCTGCAACCTTAGTAGCTGCATATGGTACCCAAGCAGGCACCAGGGCATTGCTGCTCACATTATGCATTCTGTAGATTATAGAAAAAGTTGGTCACCACAAACTGCCAAATCTTTTACTAAGTGCAAGAGTATGCAGCCATCTTGTACTCAGAACCTTACCTTGGATAGTGACACTCAATACTGACAGAAGCACCACTACTCCTGAAAATAGGAACACCTGAAACCTCTTGGGGACTATAGACCAGGGTGAAGGTATAAACGAGAGAGTCTTCGGTCACCTAAAAGAGGCAAGAATGTTTCTCAAGAATATTCAGAGTTTACATTTTTGTTAAGAGGATCAGTCTGCTCACCGTTATCATGCTACCACATCCATGCAGTTCTGACTCAAAGATGAGCACTCGAGCATCATCATCCTGCCCTATTGGTCCACAGCCTCCCATTGCAAAACCAGAGGCCAATAGTTGTTTTCCAGTCCCAAAGAAGTCCTCCATCACTTCCACATACACAGAGTTCTCACGGCACTGAGCCCCTACACTGTTGGGAGAAATGGGGTCACGCAGCTCAAAAGGAATCTCTGGCTGTAACGGTTCTTCTGGCAGTCCTGGAAAGGTCCATGTCAGTTTTTTCACCGGACCCTGCAAAAGCTGTTTAGACTGAACACCGACAGGATCTTGACCGGGCTTTCCACCAACCATACCAGGAGTCTGCATTGAAAACTGAGAAGGAAAACTCTGTGGCACAAGCATGGGGTTGTTGGTCTGGTGAAACGGAGGCATCCTGGTTTCACTCTTCTGAGGAACTTGCATTTGTGACCGAGGCCTAAATGTACGAGGTTTCGGAGTTTGCACCGATCTTCCTCGCCATTGTGCATCAGACATGCTAACTGCAAGAACAATCGCCACGCCAAATCCAACTTGCCACAACCCCATCATTGCTACACTTGAGTTTACATGAAGCTGTTGGAAGCCATCATCAAAATTTATACATCTGGAAATTAGTATGGGTCCGCCCCTCTAGTGATTAGCCTAATGCTTCTCTAGACTTGTTCATTTACCTAACCAGCTTATAACAGGTGGATCCTGTTGGACATTTATTATGCAGATGGAAATCAGGATGTGGGCACTTTATTTTATGAGCTATACTCTTGCTTATTTTAATTAGACCTGTCAATTTAAAACACAATCAACCGTAAAGCATAGTTGCACTCTGTTTGCAGTTTTTGTGTTTCTTGTACCTTTTATAAATTAAGACACAAAGCCGCGCACAGAATTATGCTCTAGAAAGTATCTAAAATAATAAAGCTTGTTAAGGAAACAGATTTCTTCACCTTCACAGGGACCATGATCATAGCAGTCCAAACTATTTAATGTGAATTTATCAGTTTTCCTCCCCGTTCCAATTGTAGTTTGATTAGTTCTCAAAGATAAATTCTCAATATTTTCTAATCCATTTTTCTTTTCAGAACAACAAAGGGTTACAAATCTGCATTTTAACAAAACGTTTGCATGGTTGGGCCCTGTTTCACAATGTAATCTATTACACATCTTACAGCTCCCTTCACAGCTCTAAAACAACCTTAGACATGTAGGACAAAAACTGACAAAGGCTGAAGAAGTCACTGTTTAAAGATAAACTGAAAAATATCTGCATTACCTTTTTTAATGTTGAAGGAAATGCAGAAGTTTATTGTGTGTTCATTACTAATTTTGCATCAACTGTAGCAGATACGGCTTTTCAATGGATTAGTAAAGGTTAGTGCTATAGAAGTATTGTTTATCAGTTAGGAACATAATCATATATGACCCTGGACCACCAAACCAGTTTTATGGGTCACTTTTTTCGAAATTGAGATTTATACATCATCTGAAAGCTGAATAAATACGCTTTTGCTTATGTATTGATGTAAGGTTTGTTAGGACAATATTTGGCTGAGATTTAGCTATTTAAAACTCTGGAATCTGAGGATTCAAAAAATCTAAATATTGAGAAAATGACCTTTGAAGTTGTTCTTCATAGGCTCTGCAGACCGTAGCTAAGAAGAAACAGGTTTGTTTTATCGCTTTCATTACGTTCACACTACCAGCCGTAATGCTCAATTCATGTTTCTGCTCAAATCCAATTTTCTGTTTGGCTGTTCACATTATATTTAGGAATGTGGCCCATATCAGATTGGAGTGTGTACTGTTCGTGGTCCTGAACTGAATCGCATGTGCAAAAGAACAATAACATCACGTCAAAGAGTTTGTGTTAACGCATTAGGAGCTTATATATTAAAATGATTGACGATACAATTATAAGGAAAACAAGGAGCAGGGTAAAAGGCAATATTTTAACCATGGCACTTTGTTGCGCAATTGCTGCCATTTCTGTACGAAGGTGTGTGTGGATTTGAAGTCGAAGCTGTCACCCCAAATGCTGATCATATCTAGCACTTGACTGTCCCTCCACTGACTAAACTCATTGCTCTCCTCCATGTTGTTACATTTAAACACGTGACACGATAGGTTGCACCGGCCCAGAATTATGACGCAGGTCAATGACGTAAAAGTTGCATGAATTCTGATATGAGCGTTCA
This sequence comes from Triplophysa dalaica, assembly GCF_015846415.1. NCBI lineage: Eukaryota > Metazoa > Chordata > Actinopteri > Cypriniformes > Nemacheilidae > Triplophysa > Triplophysa dalaica. The sequence goes on along the minus strand of NC_079561.1, from coordinate 9,965,808 downwards.
GACTGAGGTCGCATTATAAAACATCAGACCTGTATCTGAATTAGGACCACATATGAATGTGGCTCAGATCAGATTTAAAAGATTTGGATTCCGTGTGGTTTGTCCTGTTTGCACTGACATCTGAGTAAACAGATTTGGGTCACATATGAGCAAAAAATGTGAGAATGACCTTAAGATAACAATGAGATAAAGTATATAACAATATGGGATAGATTCCACATTTGACTACTGAGATTACAGGTAGGTAAAAAGTTTCATCATATTTACTTTTTTAACATGTTTATACTTGTAGATTTAGTGTTTGTCAAAAATATCAGAAGAAGATTAATCTGTCTTAAATACCTTGTCTTGTTTAACTGCAAAGATTGCATATGAAGACCTGACTGAAGATTTAGCATTTGACCATTTGAAAATAAATATAACCAGTTATATGTTCTGACCAAATGAAGGTTTTAATTAATTTAAGACACAAGAGACAAGGAACAAAATCAATAAACAATATGCAATACAAAATAGATTGTCTGAAACTGAGGAAGTCAAGGAAATCAAACAGAACCATCAATAATCAACTTTTCATGAATAAGTTACACACATAACATTTCACACAGTCATTCTGTCTGTTTTTCAATTGTTAGCTTCACAGACATTGTTTTAAAGGGCTGTACAAAATTATTGTTTACGATATTAATGTCCAGGAAGTTTGTGGAGGTCCACCACATCAAACGTATAACATATAAGAGTGCTACTAAATAAGCCAACACATACAAATTTATATATAATGGCGTGTGAGATGCATCATATATTGTCTTGATGACCTTATGTACCGCCATTGCTTAACGCTACAGTGAGATTTTCCTGTATTTTCATCTCTTGGAAATTCTTGGGTGGTTTTCAGGCAGTCCACCTTATCTTACTTCTCTTTGAGATCCCATAGTACGTGATGCATGTTTATGGAATACTTATGAAGTAAATTTAAATCATAATGAAGAAGTTCAGAGGTGCTATTAAGGCAGGTCCAGTTTAAATATACACACTGTTTTCACTCTCACACACTATCCACTATATTTCTTCTGTTCTCAACTTTAGGTGCTACAAATGGTAGATTTCAACATCCTCCAAATGTTTGGGTTAGCATTCAATGAGCCATTTACTCATAGATGTCAAGAATATAATTCATGATCGTACGTTAAGATTTTGTTGTCAGGCTTTTAGAATGAGCTTCTTTTTTGATGGCTGTTAAATACCAATATCCATTAGATGACAAAGACAAACCCTGTTGATTTCAGTATAGGGAAAAACAGATCATCTAAGAAATTTGATACATAATAATATATTCCCAAAGCAGCAGTGATCATTTTAAATAGTATGAACAACTGATTCTGACCGATTCCTTGTAATACCCTCTGAGCTCTCAATTCATTTCTACACAGCCATTTATAAAACCAAACTGAGGATTTTGTCATTTTACGATTAAGCATTACACAACCAGGGATAGCAGGATTTAAAATAGAGATTACTACAGTGAGGTTTACCGTTTAGTCGTCTTTTGACCAAATGCATCCCAAACTGATTTCAATGCACTTTAGTATTGAGCATCACTACATGTAAAGAAAACATTCGAGTAAAAACAAACTATTTTATGGTTGAGACAGATTTTACGATGACTGTGTAGAAAGTGCATTGAAAAATGCAACAACAAGCACATTTTAAATTCTTATGTAACGTTGATCAATTTTGGCGGACTGAAGTGTCCTGTAGTAATCTCTTATCCCGTCTGTCCCTGATCCTCTCAACCCATCTTCAAAATTACTTCAGAGAAAGACATAATGTTCTAAAAACAAGCCCTCAACAGCTGGAATTGGCAATGACTTGTGTGTGTTTTGCTCTGTAGGGCAATCCTGTCTCAAAAGGCCATTGCAGGACTTTTCCCAATTGACTGAGATTTATGACCCACTCTCTTGTGGAATGAAGGAATACGGTAAAGAGAGAGAGAGACTGAAATACTGTGTGTCAGCATCTCCTACACATTTGTGATTCGATGCTTCATCTAGCTGCAAATTTATAAGCATCCTCATATTTCATTCTAGTCTTGTTTGGCTCCTACCCTCTTTCTTTAATGACATTTCATCTGTCTTGTTGTAAATCAGTGCCAACCCTCAGAGCTTTTGACCTCAGCAAGTGCAAGCAAAGCTTAATCATGTATTAAAATGGCGACTAACACCAACTTGTATTCTATCATCTGCTTTTGTCCAGTTCGTCTCACATCCACTAAAGTGCATAAACCTAATCAGACCCTCTTACTTTGAATATTAGCTTATGTTCACAGTTCTCTCCCTACTCTCATACGCGTATACACTTTTACAAATAACACGTCCAATAATCCTTCCTTTGTCTGATTGATATTTAATACAAAATGCACTTCATGTGAAGCCATTCGCTGGTAAAGGGAAGTCAATCGAGATGAAACAGGCGAAAACCCTTAACAGCGCCATCTGCTCTTTGACGTAGGGATAAGTGTGTTTGAAGGTGGGGTGTCAGAATGGAAGAAGAACAAAAGTGTTGAGAAAGGGAGGGGTCACGAAAGGCCATGACCTCCCCTCTTCTCAAACCCCCCAACCATCCCCTCTCGAAGAGCGAAAAATGTGTTGTCGGAGCTAGAGCGGCAGATGTGGGCTCACATGATGGAGCAGCTCTTGGTTCTCTGTTTGCTGAAAGACGAAGTCAGGAGCTCCGCCTTGCTGGGCAGGTGAAGGATTCGTTTGGAGAGTCGGCGCGTTGGGCTTTGCTTCACAGGCGGCTGCAGTTTGTTGAGGCACGTGAGTGCTGCTGAGCGGAACACGCTGTGGATGCTCTTTTCTGACGTGAACGCGGAACAATCCAGGTACAACTCCGCTCCGACCTGTTTTGCTAGCAAGGTACCCTGGGGGGGTTGAAAAGACATAATGACAAACGGCAACAGAACACAGTGTGGTTTACAAAGGGAGGTGAAAAACTGACCTGCTCGTGAGAAATGGGTGTCAGTCTCTGATTGGACAACTCCATCAGTGTGCAAACATCTGTGCGGAGGTCCGTCTTGCAGCCAACCAGAATTATGCGCGTACTGGGACAGAAATCCATAATTTCTGCTTTCCACTGTTGAATGATGGAGACTTTATGTTGGCATTCCTGGCAATAAAGTGGTTTGAAAACCGACAATGTAAGGTGCATCACCTTTTTCAGGGCGCTTTCGACGGTGTCCGGACGACTTATATCGAAGCACAGCAGAACAGCATCTGCGTCACTGTAGCATAGAGGCCTGACGTTATCATAATATGGCGAACCTGCAGTAGCAAACGCAACAAAGATCAATAACGACACACTTAATGAATCTAGACGTTTAATTTAATAATTTGGTAAGGAATAAATCATTTAGATTATGAACTTTGGTAAGGAGATTTGTGTTTATACCTAATTTAAAATCTACAATAATCATTTAAATAATAGCTAAATGTATGGCACCACTCACGTGTGCATGTGTGTGGGCGAATCTCAGAGATTCCTGTATTGACAGAGCGAGTTGCCGAGGAGGTCTAGTCCCCTTGCGCACATTAAACCTCATCTCATTCCGTAACTATGGCAACGGCATTGAAGGATGTGCACATAAACACTCATATGACCCTGGTTCATCAATATAAAATAATGCTAGTCCATTAAAGACCCAATATTCATTTCTACTTTTGTATTTTGTACTGAATAGTGAGTTTAGAGTCTAGATGGTTGGGTGAGTTGGTCACATACTACTGCTTTACATGTAGTCGGCTAACTACATTATAGTGGCTAGAATACAGGCAGAATTAAATTATTAATCTGCAGTCAATGCTAATTTATTTAGTCTACTTCTAGAGAAGTCTACTGTTTTATTTTTTTTTGCAGAAGACTGAATGATGTGTCTGTATGGGGGGTTCTTGTTTAATATAGTTGTGAAACTCGATAGAAAAACGTCTCCTTTCATCTTTTCTCACGGGACCTAATTGCTCCTCACACCTGACCTCATGCGCTATTTCCTCATGTGACCTCATGTGGAGATTTCGAATGATAAGAGCTGTAGAAGTGGTCCTCTCCAGAATGTGTCAAAGGCTTGGCTGTTACCTCTGACGGTTTTGTGCTCTTTGATCTGGAGAACTAGTGAAGAGATGCCTGAAGCAGCGGAGAGCCAGACGAGCAAATTCAATAAAGCTTCTGTGATTAGTTGCGATTAGAGCCTGTTTGTTCGCATTTCTGATGAGTGTTTGTGTGTGTGTGTGGGTTCGCGAGCCTCTGCTGCTCTGCCAGCGTCTCTCCCGCACACCAACAAGAGCAGTGCACAATTAACAAAGCCTAACTGGCTTAAAGGGATAGTTCACTCTTCACGGCATTTTCTCACGCTTAGGTTTTTTCAAACCTGTATGAGTTTCTTCTGCAAATCATAAATGCAGATATTAGAAAAAATTGTTGGTACTTGGTAGCCAAACAACATTGGCCCTTATTGACTTTCACTTTATGGACACAAAACCACTGAGATATTCTTTAAAATATCTTCTTATGTTTTTCAAAGAAGGAAAAGTCATATACAAGATTTGAATGACATGAGAGCGATAAAATTACAGATTTTTGGGGGGATGAACTATCCATTTAAGATGGATAGATTGGAGATGCTTCTGGTTGGCTTTCCAAAACTGTGATCTTTAATGTAAGAATGTAAGAAATACACAGTTGCTTTCTCACTTCTGATCTGGATTTCGTGTCACTATCCTGAGTCACTTTGACTTCAAGGGAAATTCCACAGCAGTGTTCTTGTAAATTCAATGATACAGAGTGTGTTTAGCTAAATGCATAGCAGGAAACACCTTGAGCTAAAGTATGAACAGGAAGTACTCTTAAATTCCTTTCTTCTTTAGAGTCAGAATACAAGTTGAAATCCAGAAAATATATTTGTGCTTTGTGTTGTATAAAAACTTGGATCTGTAATAGATTTAAGGTCACAAGAGGACATTTATATTTTAGTTTCAATACAGAAACAAATGCAAACTAATTCAAATATTTTTCGATAAAATAAACTCAAGCAAAATAGTTTTAGAATTAAAAAAAAAAGCCAGTTGTACTTCTTTATTTAAAATACACGTGACTATATTATCCCGGAGGCTCACATAATGTTTTATTTGTACCATATTTCCCTTTCATTTGCCACTGGTACCCAGCAAATAATACTCAATTTACCCACTGAAAATAGACATCATTATGATCATATGAAGAAAAGCTGTCAGAGTGAATATTGAGAATATCAAATCTGTTGCTTTTCGGGCCACTTCTCAAAAATTTGTATCCATCCATTCATGCTACCAAGCAGCCAGGCATGACTATTAGCGCAGATTCAAAGTTATCAAGCATCACAAATACGTTGCGTAGCATGTTGTGTAACGCAACATGACCATACAGAACCCGGCACTCCCGTCTGGACACAAGCAGCTGTTGGATTCAAAAGTGTTAAACACACTAGTACGAAGATTAATCTTAATATAACAGGAAGCACTTGATACACTCAACAAAAATTACCTCTCTAACCAAAACAGATCAATACTGGAGCAAATCAAATGAGATAACGATATGGAACACAGAAAACGCATGAGAGAGAGTTTGTTTTAAAAAATACCTGATAACTACACTCATTTTGAGGAGAGAAGAGCTTTTATTATCTAGATAGAACCTTAAAAACCCAAACATAATGAATAAGACTACATTCTGCAGATAAAAGTGCACAAGCCTCAATTATCTGTCATTGAACCATAGCTCTCTGCTACCGACCTTAATGAGCCTCATAATCAAACGCTTGCACAAACACACAGACTAAACATCCCCAAAAACAACGGCTGTATTATATGACAAATCTAATGTAAGGGCCATGAACAGAGCACACCTCACCAATCCACTTCACAAAGGACAATATCGCTACCACACTATCACAGGCTTCGAACTACGTGCATTTTCTTACGTCACAATGAGACATTTAAAAACAGTGAAACCTTGAAGTTCTTTCAGTAAGAGCTCAGATATCTTCTCTGACCCTGAGAAGGCGGAGATGGCACACTGCCACACATCTGATGCTTGAAAATGGGTCTCAGCTTGATTCCAACACTCAGGTGTCATCCTTATATGTCCAACTGGTGGACCTACTACTTTAACAATACTGTCAAGTCATGAATCCACAAATGTACAGTATATAAGCATACTGTATAAGACGGGTAAAATGTATTAGGAGCTGTTAAATCACCATATGATTTATCAGACGTTGCCAGTCATTTTTACAAAAATTGTAAGAAACAAACACGACTCAAATGCAGACCAACTATATAAAAGCTATATAAAAAAATATGATTTAAGGTAACAAAGTCAATTTTGTTTTGACATGTGGAAAGGGTACAATGACAAACGAGAACATTCAGAGGAAGAGATAGTCTACAATACAATCGGGGTTCGGGTTACTACGACAGCGTAGACAGATAAGTTTTTATGACGTCATTCTTTAGAAAAATTATGTACGTCACTGCCAAAATATTTTTATCGACCACAGTCCTGGACGCGTTTCACTTCTCGTTGGTTAATCTGTATAAATGCTTAGATGTGTAGTGAACCAGCTTGAATATTATAAAGGTGACAGCCCATCACTCTCTCTCACCTGACGTGTCCCATAAACTGAGCTCCACGCGCTGCTCCTCTAAGTCCAGTCCAGCTGTGTAGTTCTCAAAGACTGTCGGGACGTACGTCTGCAAACGACACAAGACCAATGACAGAAGCAGCAAAATGACAGATTTGGGTAAAATAGTGTGTGTTTACAATTTGTGATTGCTTGTTGCAGAGGTGTTGGTTTTATATATTCAACACGTGCGCAACATCCCACATGTCATGCGTATCACAGTCTTATTCATATTGCATTGCATGCTCTAATAAGCAAGACTGTTCTTGAAAAAATATACCACATCTCTGTTTAAATATATCTTATAGAGAGTGCACTACATACCTCGGGATAGCAGTCCTTGGCCAACACTTGCAACATTGCGGTTTTCCCGCACTGCACGTCTCCCACCAAAACCAGTTTACAACGCATTACTAAAGGCTGGCTGGTTCTCCGCTCCTTCATTTTAAATGATACAGTCACAAAAACAGTGACACCAGACCAGTCCTGTATGAGCCGGCACTTTCGTATAACGGTTCTGTTCAGTGTGTTCACGGCGCATTGGACTTTGGGTCAAGTCTCCACGAAAGTGAGAAATACGGCACTGCGGCAATTTATACAGCTCTGCTATCCAATCAGCGCTGCGCTCTGCTGCTCGCGCTCCAGTTTCACTGCCCACCCACCCGGAGTCTGTATATCGATTTAGCCGATATAAATGCGCAACGTCTACGACATCTTACCATAAGCAACACAGGACTCTTTAAAAAGTTAAACAGAGAAGCTTAAAAAAAATATAAGAGTAGTTAAATTATATATGCCTTTACATCTATAACAGAAAAAACTTGGTTCTTATGTATGTGATAATTAGTTTACACGACATGAATTATGTAAAGTGTGAACAAACATTTTAGCACTGAGCCAAAGAAATCTGTTGACGTTTGGAATATGTTGTACATGAATGCTTTCACATTCTTCTCTGACAAAATACAGGATAAGCGTTATTGACATGGTGTTGTGTAAACAAGGAACACCCTCAAAACGTTTTACAGACTGTGTGTTGAGTAACACTGCATAGTTTTTCCAGCTATCATGTATGTTTGTTTGGCTTTGACACTTGAGCACGTAGTCAAACGAGTGGATGAAGTAAATCTATGATCCAATCTCATTGTTTGTGGAGTAATTTGACTGTAATACAGTAGAAGCCCATGCACTGTACATTGACACTAATTATGTGATATGAAGCCTGTAAACTGATGCTATAGAGACTGCTGCATTTCAGAGACTTTCGCACATAGTGTTCCATTTATGTTCAGACCATTATAAAGCTCCTTGAGTAAAATGATGATGTAACTATTGGTGGTTTCATAGTTTCAAGATCATCTTTTCTCTTGTTTAAAGCGCAAATATATAATTGAGCTTGGAAGCAGAGGTAGAGCAACAAATGGACAAAAAGCTTAATCTGGAAACAAACCTATAAGGTATATTATGTGAGCATATATACTGGCACACCTTACTCTCGATGCACCGATCCTACTTTTTCCTTTCCGATCCGATTCCGATACCTGAATTCTGTGTATCGGCCGATACCGATTCTGATCCGATACTAGCACTGTTTTTCATGATCAAAGTAGACTTGCATATTTTAACTTTTATTGCCAGAGGTGGATAGTTAAGAATGTTTACTTTCAAGTACATTTTAAAATATATGTACTTTATCAGAGAACTTTGGACAAAAAATACTTTCCTACAGTATGAAGCACAGCATATTTACTCCACTACAGTCCATACATTTTTTTATTTATTTTTTACTTTAAATCCATGAGTACATTAAAATCTACCATTTTCCTTCACTTAAGTATTTTTACTTAAAAGTATGATTTTTTTAAATGTTATTTAGTGCTTTATTTAACTTAAAAATACATACAAAACAAAATGTGGTCTCATTAAGCACAGATACTTACAAAATGTTTAACAAATAAATTTCTGTTTATTGCACAAAGCTATCACAATATAAAAGTCTCCAAACTCACTCATGCACATCCTGGACACAAAATGATGCGCTTAATACATTCGCTTCTACGTTATTTAAAGTCATGCGCATTGGACGCAGAATGATGCGCTTAATGCACCCGCTTCACTCACGCACATCCCGGATAGTGATGATCGTGTATTCGCGGGGATCTTTGCTTCCCAAGTTCAAAACTGTTATAACACAAAGAGAAGAGATATGTTATGTGTTTAAATCATAGTACATTGCATCCATCCTAAAGTAAAAAAAAGAGTTATAGTGTATGAATGACGCATAACATAGACCGGTTCCGGTGCTTGAATCTAATAACTTTACACTCAGCGAGTGATGTCTCCGGCAAAATGCATTTTAAACAAAACCACAGTCTACTATCTAGTGATTAGGAAGAATATTAAAAACTTTGGAAAGAGTAACGTCCTGACTGTTCCCGGACACACGCATGCTGGATTGAGATTGACAGATGACCGCACCAGCGGAGGTCAGAGTTTTTTAATTATGCTATATTGGTTTATTCCTCGCATAAAGCTATCAAAATACATGACAACGAATACAGTGCATGACACAGTTTATGGTAATTTCCTGATGGATAGTCCCTTATGAAGCTTTAGAGTAACTTCCACGGGTATCGCAACGGATCGGACTGAAGAGAACCCGTCAGTCCGATACCCGATCCACCAAAAAACATCCGGATCGGCCCCAATTCCGATCCAGAGTATCGGATCGGTGCATCCCTACTTTTTTGTAATGTTGTTATGTTGAATGTGCTTTATGATTGTGTTCCAACTTGAAGAAGCACAGTATGTTAGTGTGTGGCCCAGGCCAGACCATTGACAGATGGTCTGGGTTTCCCCAAACTGAGACAGGAAACACAGCAATGACATCTCAGCTTGGGAGATGCATAAAGCCAGCCCATTCGCACCAATTGCGTATAAATAACACGCGCTGTGCATTATCGTATAATAAGGACGCCAAATTGCGATTTTGCGTGCATAAATACGCCTTTTTTTGCGTGCACATGTTAGCGTCCGTGCATATTATAACCTCTACCCTAACCCAAACCCTAAACCTAACCTTATTATTTTAATTATTTCAGTGTTTCCTCTTCATGTACGTTTTAAAATGGCTGCTCTCCACCCAGGTACAAGCACTCATTGGCGTATCATATGCACGCAAAATCGCAATTTGGCGTACGTATTAGACGATAATGCAAAAGCGTGTTATTTATACGCAATTGGGTGCGATCGGGTTGATAAAGCATATCCTGCAAGCTGGAATACCATGACTATTCTTATAGATGTCATGTCCAAAAACAGTTGTAAGTCTAGTTTGATGTAATTCCCAGCAGGCAAACCTGGCATGCTTGATTATACGAATGTGAAGTCTGAGTCATTCAATTTGGTAATTGTATGAAATTATTTTAGACGTATAATGTAATAATAATGGCTAGAGAATAAGGTCATCGTAAGGTCACGGTCACAGTCATTTCAGATTTCTTTCTCATTCTTGCAGTGGTAAGATTTTTTTCTTTCTTTCTTTCTCTCTTCTCTTCCTCTCTCCTGCAGTCTAAAGCTGGCAGTCAGTTTGAATAATGTGTTGCGTAATATTCACAGTTTCTTGACTGTGGGCACATTAAAGCTCTTGTTCCATACCGGACATTATATTTCTAGAACACGGAGCCATCAGAGAAATAGAAAATGAGAGAAAGTGTTGTTTGCAGAACTTTTATGATCAGATTGATTGCTGATATTTTATGGGATTACTTGTTGATCAATGCAGTGGTCTTTTGGTCTTGTTCTCGCAGTTCTGTGATTTACGTTTGTGCATTATCAGATGTCTCAAAATATATTTGTATAATGTAAAATCATTTCAAATTATTTATTACACATCTTGTTGGAATGCTTGATTATCATTAGCCTGTCACGACATTTGCAGATTCGTTATTCCCAGATAACAACCTCTCAAAACTTCTAACACAGGTAACCCGGATGGAGCAAATCATTTTGACGTTTTTTATGTTGACAAAATAGATATGTCTTTTAATAAATGACATTATATTTTCAAGTGATTAAACCAAATTGCCTGTTCGTGACATTTAAACGTCGTTTCTTACCGTAAAACCAAAGGAAATAGCTTTTATAGCTTTTCGGTAAAAAAATGAGCTAATAAAATATTTAAATTTCATATCATGTCCAGTTTTTTTCTCATGTGGCAAGTCACCGTGTAATAAGTGGGGTAATGTACAAGCAGCTGGCTGTTAAGCCATCTTCCCATGTCCATAGAGATTTGGTGTAATGTCATTCCCTGATCTAAATCTAAATAACTATCTTTATATAGTTGAAAAAACACTTGAAAAGGACCCGAGCTCAGTTTTTTAAAGACATGTGACAACTTGATACTTAAAAAATATCCTTGACTGAGAGAACAGTTTAACTTTTCAGTCAATTTATAGTTTTAGACTACTTAGTTTTATCACACTATTATCATATATCGTTTTTAATATAATTTATATTTTTATAGTTTATATCGTTTTTTGCATAGTTTCAACGTGTGTATTCTTATTTATCGGAAAACTATAGGATTTTTGCTTAGGCATTAATGTGTTTTTTAGGCTTTTAATTATTTTGTCTTTGTGATGTCATGAATTTGGCACACATTGTACCGAAGACTGACAAAGAACACGCGTTTTAAGAGTAATGCTGACCTCAGGTGGTTGATGCTTGTTACATAAAGATCTACAGCTTGTTGGGACATATGCCAACACACGTTTGAATGTTTATATGCACATAGATGGGCTTTTTAGTAGTTCACTTCAAAATTTCCTCTATTGACTTTAGTAGCAATAAAAACTAAATTCAATGGCTGCATATTTTCAACTACTCTTTAACCCTTATTGGTACAGATTTGTTTCTATTTAGTGGGTCACATATTCATGTTTTCTGTTGCTTAGTATAATGTAGACTGACGGAACTATGAACTAATGAACTAATAATACAAATTAATATAAAATATTTCTGAATGAACATTTTTACCTCTTGCGCAAGGCGCGACAGCTCTCATAACCATGCTTTTAACCTCCTTTTGCCGCAATATAGTAAAACATTCAGCTGTAAATTCACGTTTATATTAAAATAAACAAATAATGTAGGCCTACTCTAAAAGTAAATGATCGTAAGAGTGTGATTAGCTTTTTTCTGGAAAACCGTTCCTTATCAGTTTAAAACAGTCGTTTTTTCTTCTCACCATTCGGTTGTGTTTTGCAGTTCTATTTTTGGTCGGTTGGAGGCAGAGTTGTACTGAAATAAGAAAGCGAGAGCAGAGATTAGTAGGGGTAGTTGCCTGCACGTTAATGCTTGTAGTTTTTGTCTTGGTTTGAAAAAGAGCTAACTACATTTTAATTATTATCTAGACAACACTCTGGGATTTCCACGTAAAAATAATAAGGTTTAAATTTGTAGGCGCATTCTGATAAAAATAATGGATATAGGCCTAAATATACAGCAGCGTAAAAAATTAGAGACCATTTAAAAAATATTTTAAGATTTTCTGAATTTACCATTTATAGATATGCTTTGTTTCGCAAAAATTACAATTTTTTTTACTATTCTTCTAAATTTCAAATAAAAATATGGTTTCTATTTGCTATTATTTGCAGACAATGCAAACTGCAATCAGGTCAAAATGACAGAAAAGATGCTTTATATTTTTTCACACCACAAATATTCCAAGTTCATATTCACTTTTGAGCATAATAGTAGCCTAATATTTGTACACGTATTTGGGAAAAGTTAAAAAATGATCGAGGTGTTTCTTTCGATCAGCCGAATCTTAAATGATAAATGATAGTGTGCCATAATCTATAGCGCTTTACCCCACTAGGCGGCATTGTACAAATGTTGCATCTTTATCTCTCAACTGGATCGTAGTTTCATTCGCTATAGAATGGATGTATTCTTTAGAAAACATTATGTTGTAATTTTCTGTTATTACTAACCCGGTGGCCAATTCGAATAAACAAAAGCGGAGAGCATGCTGATGACCTCACATTTGGAGCTCTCCATGGTGCTGAATCTGTGTTCTGATTATGACAGCACGTGTTACCCAATCGTTAAGCTGCATCTTGTCAAATAATTGTTATAAGTGTTTGTGAAAATACTTCTCATGTCTTAATTAATATTTAAAGACAAGAGGTTATAAAGGTACGTTGATTTTCCTAAAACACGTCACGAGAATGCTGTTTGCATGCTACTTCTGTTTACAATGATAACTTCGTTGTATATTTTTACGTAACATTATATCGTTAATTTTGATGACTGGGAAAAGTAATAGTCTTAAACCTGATCTATTGTTTAATTTACGCTGCTACTGTTTCTTTTCTTGTAATATGTCACAAACTCATCTGTAGCATTCGGGGTCAGTGTCGACATGGGGACCTACTGAGGTCCGGACTGATCCTGCCATTGACAAGCATATAAGTATAATAAGTACAAAAGTTCATCCTGTTTGAAGTATTGGGGTAATACACAGTAAGGAGGTAAAGGGACATTTACCAAATGAGGGACATTTACCAATCAGAGGTGATAATGCACAGCATGGCGAGTGCTTAGGTGGATGACATTGTAGATGAATTTAGAATATGCCTAATGAGCTAAAATATAACAACTCGGCACTCTAAATGTATACAGTTGTCTGCAACAACCCGTCTACCACTTTGTACCAATGTTGTCGTCCAGACATTCAATTATCTATTTGATCAATTTAAAATGATTGGCATCATTTATTTACATGAATTAAATTAGTTAAAGTATCCCGATATCTTGGATATCCAGGTCGTTTTAATATGTAATTTTGCGGTTATCCTGACAGCATGAGCCTGTCACCTCCTCTCAAGCACTTATTTGACCTACAGTACGACGATTTTGAAGTATTAGCTTACTAAAGTTGCGGTGGGTGAAATCCGCTACACTTTGGGCAACTTTTTTTCAATCAACAGGGATACATTTCTTGTAGGGTACACCCTTTTAGCTCGATATAGCAACATCTGTTAACCAAGTGAAGACAACACATTGTTTTCCAGTTTAAAGCAGGAATGTGTTTTCTCGTCAGCTGGATAGTAATATCCCTAGGCAGGCGTATGTAGATATGTGCGTAATAAAAAAAACATGCCAAAATTAAAACCACAACAATATAGCAGTGTTTAGAAAACCTGTAAGAAAGAGGCAATCAAACGAAACGGGATTATTATATTTATTTATTGATTTTGCACCACAGTGGACCGAAACTATGAATACAGTATAGGCCCTATAGCCTCTGCTAAAAGTTGCTACTCACCTTTACCGAGTCAAATACATTACACTTTAAATATTAAGTGAATAGTTATAATTTTCCGACGTTGGAGGAATTTACAGGATGCAAAATATACGCAAATGTACTCATGTGGGCCTAACTGATTTTCTAATTGTGTCATGGAGTTGTCGTGCCGTCTCCAAAGGAATATGGCTAGCCTTGCAACATGTGTAAAATAATTGAGAATTACGTGTGAAAAAGTCTTCAACGTTGTTATTTCCACGCGTTTAAAAAACATAAAGTATATTTGCTTAAGGAAATCTTTCCTGAAATTATCGAATGTCAGCTACGATCCTATCGCAAATATACGGTCGTTTTCTATGATTTCGTTTTGGTGAATAATAATACTAATGTTTGGAACCTATGTATCTCTGATTTCTAGATTTTTTTAAATATCGTAAACAATGTTGTTCCAGGTCTGAAATTGAAAGATTGTTTTCTTGCATTTATGCACAGGTTTAATTTAAAAGGTAATGCATATGCCAAACAAAGCTTGCTTATAGATTTCCAACACTACGCCCCATGTATAGTCAATAGTTTGTAAACTGTGGAGTAGGAATTTAACATTTAGTAAGAATTAAACTCAGCCCAAAATGGTCATCTCCAACGATTTAATCAAAAATATATGTAGTAGGCCTGCTTCTCGATGCATTATGTTACAAAACTGTTTGATATTTATTTGTGTCTTTTTAGCAATGTTTTTACACCACAGTGGTCAACTACTGTTCTTTTTATTGTGCTTTATAAATAAAATTTGATTGATTGATTGATTATGTGTTTTCGTTTCTCTGTCTATCGGAAGTGTGTAAAAAATGCCATAATCTGCTTTAAAAGTACAGATAAGATTTTAGCTAAGAACGTTTTGTTGAAAGTGTCGTTTGTTGCAATTGACTCCTGAGTGTTTGTAGGATAATTGCTGATATGCCCAGTAGATGGCGCACTTATACAGCAAAATCTAACTAAATTAACGAAAATCGAGAAATCGCTAACTCTGTCCACGTCTTGCGTTCTATTTGACTGTAAAACATAATCGTCCAGAGTTTAACTACGGACGCTAACGTTCTCGGTGATTGTGCGGTGGATAAATATAAGCCTATATATAGATGTGAAGCAAATATAACATTGAAGACATTTAAGAAAGTTGTCATCTCTGTATGTCATCAAAAAGCCCACCAGCAGTTCTTGATCAACATTCAAACATTCTTTACGTCCGTTGAAAGAATAACTGGTTATGACTTTGACGTCATCATTTTAGATCTACTATTAACATGCATTATGCTGAAATGACTTAAATGTAGGCTACAGACTTTCGAATGCCTTTGAAAGATGTTCCGCTAACGCCTGCTGCAACTTTCTACATCGCGCCTTATCGTGGATGTTTAGACTACACATGCGAAAACTCGATGCTTGGGAGATTCTTCTCTTGGCATTCACCGCGTGCCTTAATTGTATGGACATTAAATCAAGGTCCGCTGTGAACACGCAGAGTAAGAACCCTTGGAGTGCACGAATGGCAGCAGCGCAGTCATGAGCAAAGCCCCTTGTTACTCGAACCCAGTATGGCACTCAAATTTCGCGCCTTGACTTGCACACTTTGCCACGAACTTCCGAGAATAAATAAAACTTGAACATCACTACACATCTTACCTTAAACTAATCCCCCATTTAAATGACGTGTCGTTAAGACGCATATCGAGTAAATCAACAGACTAACAAAAACTATTGCGCACGACCCAAATCATGGTAAATCTGAGTAGACGACCTACATTACACAGCTTTCCGTCCACTACTTCAGTCTTTACTGGAGCTGAGATTTTACCGCACTTTCTTTCCTGCAGTTAGAAGACAGATTAGTGACGTGCACCATGTCTAAGCTCACACAATGGAAAAATAAGTCAATCGATACCCAGCATTTACTTTTGCGCTCAATACACATTTCCTCTTGTGTAAGAAAAAGCAAGAGAATGCATTTTTGCTTCGTGTCCGTTGCAAGGGTTTCTTCATTGAATCTTTAAATGGGGTCCCTTTGTCCTTGATTTTTGAAGAAATGAGCAATGGACCCATCACTTGAGAAATAGTACTGTGTCACATCGAAAATCGAGGACGAAAACGCTCGCAGTACGTGCGTTCTTGAATAAAAACGCACTTTCCTGATGAAGGAACAGAAATGTTTCCACAGCTCAGATGCTGCGTCTCCTCTCGTCTATGCAAATACGCCCTCCTTCGCGGCTTAACGCCGATGCACAATAGCGTTCCTCTTCTGTATCGCGTTAAAAAAACGGAGAAATACGTCAAAACAAACCGTGCATTTCACTAATATCCCTATTTTCGAGTGCTCTTTTTATTTTCTGTTCTGTCCAATGACTTTGCGGAAGCTATGACGCTCGTAGTCTGTTCTTGACGATGACTTGCTTTTTCCCTCCATTTAAAACGGTCTCCGGAGCATCCCTCGGTAAATTCATCCTCGGTCGAGCATGGAGACACCCCCAGCAAGCACTGGAGTCAGTTCTCCCCGATCTATCCCTTTTACTCTTGATCGTCCTCGGGCAGCGGTTTTTTGGTCCTGCCCTGAGTGTTTTTTCAGCCTCTCTGATCCAGTCTCGCGGATTAGTGGTCCTCTCTTCCCGTCCCAGACACGCGCAGCCTTCTGCTGATTGGGCTCAACGCAAGCGGATTACATTGGGACAAAATGACGTCATGGCCCGGGCCCAAGTTATCTCCCATTAGCCAAAGCCTCATCAACGAGATGTCCTTGAAATAGCGCGCGGCTGACATTCTGCAAATAAGAGCAGGCAGACGTGCATTATGGACAGAACTAGTTTTATTGCTTTGACCCTGCCTGCATCAGATCCAGAATACATATGCATGAATTTCACGTGCATACAGTTTTCCGGTCGGACTGTCCTAAACTGTTTAAAGAAAATAATTTGTGTAAACTGCATAATGGTCGTTGAGGCGAAAATAAGTTTAGGATAGAATCAGCAGGGCTTTCACCTATCAATATTGTTTCACTAATGCGCTTTTCCCTGTCTATTGGAACATTCACAAAAGTCTTCCGACTTTTAACACAATGCCTTCTTGTTATGCAATGGAAACAATACAATTCATATTAATCTCGCAGGTGCATTATTTTAGTTAAAAATGAAAAAAATAATTCAAATTTATAATTTTGATAGGCTACATTATAAAAATGTACTAGTTTCATCCACTTGGTATTTCCAATTAATTACATGTGCCATATGATTTAAATAACTTCCCGTTTTGACCTGCAGGTGTAGAGTTTGGAGAGTTTTTAGGAACTAATATCATTTCAGAAATCATATTGCAACGAGGAAAAGTGCTGGTCAGCCATTGGCGCAAATGTAGTTCTCAGATGCAGATGTTTCACTTCTAACTTGCCGTGATGTGCCCTTGTGTACGTATTAATATACTAGCCTATGTCATTCTGTTACTTCAACATTTTTCTGCTTTGAGTGTATTAAAATAGTAGTAGCAAATTGTAATAAATTGTTGTAATCAAAAACTTGAAATTACTTTAAAATGAATGCAATGAAATTTTCCTCCGCTTTTAACTCAAATATATTGAATTCTGTAATAAAGCCTGTTGGCAGTGACTTAAAATGTGACGAACATGTTTCCATTCAAGTTATTTTAGCAAAAATTATATTGGCACGTTTTGTTTCTTGAATAATAATGTTTAAATTGGCTTGTTTGAGTTGAGTAAAAAAATCCCATTTATTATTCCTTAATTTTAATTGTGCTTACTGCTTTTCCTCTTTCTAACAATTAGTTTATTCCTGGAAGCGTTGATCTCAGTGACATTGACACTTAATTGTTAACGATATAATTTTTCAGCAAGCAAGAAGAATTTAAAATAAACATACATTTTAACTTTAATTTTAAAGACCTCGAGTATTGTTAACATCACCGGAATTAGCTGATTTTTTAGGAGGCGTTTTACCCACTGCCTCACGATAAAACGCAGGCTATTATGAAGAACGCTCCTAAATTTCAATGGTAAGTTATTTTTGACATTCTCGAGATTGAAAGACAAGGCTCCATTTTTCATTATTTTACCACCTTATCTGTTGTTGTTTTTGCCCATTATCGTTAGTTTAATGTATCTAAAACGTGGTCTAATTTCTACTGGGTAACAGGTGCAGATAAACAAACGTGCTACACAAAACTTATGCCTAATCGAAACGAAACTAAAAGATTCAAAAAGCCTACAGAAATGTGTTCCAGGAATATTTGCTTCCAAAGCAAAACGCTAAAAAATATCTTCAGGTGAAGGATTTTAGGGATATTTAGAACGCACGTTCGATGCATTTCTCGTTTTGCGGTTTTAGATATATTGCCACGCAAATCCTGGCTGTGACAGAAGGCCTTAGAGGATTTCATCAGAGGGAAAACACCCGGTTCCAGAGGATAACGACGGCCACATGCCCACAGCTGAAGACGAGAAGATGGCTAAAGGGAAGACGCACGCAGAAATTCCGCGCTGAACTCCGTCAGTAGTTAAATTCTTCTCTGTCGAGCGGCCTCCTCATCTTAAACTACGTGAAGGAGGAGCCGTTCAGTTGCATTACAATGACATTCAGTCCCAATTCATTCAGGCGCTGTCTAACGGTCTTTGGATAGCAAATCCACCCCATCGGGGGGGAGCAGCCTCTCATTACGCCCCCAATCCCTACACACACTCACTACAATAGACCCAACAAAGGGCGAGGGGAGTGGGCCTCAGCGCTGTGCGGCCCGGGCACTGAACTCCGGGCTCCAACGAGAGAAAAAAATGCTCTTCAGTGTTGGTGTAACGAACAACGTGTTAAAGTGTTTTGTTATTCAGAAGGGCCCATACTCGGACGCGTGTGACTTCTTTCCCCCCTCAAATGTTCGTTTTTATTAAGAACGATAACGGTAAATATATGCATGGGTACCGGCGCGTTGTGTCTGTAGACTATAATAATACTGTAGAGAAGATGTGGTTGCTATTTGCCTATTTTGTGCACGTGGTTAAAGTATTCGTCATCTGGATCATCATTGGAGGAATGGTTGATATGACTGATTTGGACTCATCGTTTCTGACTACTCCACCACAGTACAGTCAAAACCCACGCAACCAAATCAGTCATATCAACAATTTCTTCATTGTAGCCTATTCAACGCTAGCAAGATGACAAATGCATCTTGCACCCCAAAAGAAAATGCGTTTAATCTGAGCACAGATTTTTTCAGAAGTGCGCTGCCGTGTTTTTACCCCCTTTCCGTAAAAACCTTATTATATAGTCCATATATTTAATTATGTGTTGTGAGCCACTTCAGGACGAAACTGATGGTAGAACCATATGGATTACAAAAAATGCAGTAATCCATTTCCTGGTATGGCATAAAAATCATAATAAATATAAACGGAATGTTCCATAAACAAGATTTTAGAACGTTTTGTCATGTTTTTTATTACTTTAAATATATATATTTTGAAGTAGGAACAAAATGGTCTTAATGGTTCGGGTAGTAAGATATTTGATAAGTGTGAAGCTACATCGTACCATTTTATATACAATTTATGTCGCCTTGCATTAAAAAATAAAATAAAAGCTTAAATAATGGTAGAACCAACACAGTGTGCCTCCTATTCATTTCCTTTCATCGCTTTTTTTTGCGTTTTGTTCTCCATTGTTATTATCATAATTATTATTGTTATTATCATCATCGTTATTGTTATTATTAGGCTATACCGTATATCGTTGTTGTTGCTGTGTATAATAATGCGTTTTCAGATTTTTGTGCGTTTTTCCCAGGGAAATCATACCGATTTTCGAATTGACGTTGAAGGCTTAGACAGGCCCAGCTGGGCGCTTTACTTATGAGGCTATTCAAGCAGAGGACGGAAAGGTCATTTCTTCGGCCCGGTGCGCCTGGGAAACTCGCTAAACACGACGCCTACATGCCCGCTGAATTCTAACGTAAACACATAATTGATCTCCGCACTTTGCTTCTCTGGTTTGTTTGTTTGTGCGTTGAACTTTGTGCTGTAAGGAAAAATAAACGCTGTGCATATCCACTATAGTTTTACCAGGCTATTCTCGCTCGTTTAAAAATGACATAGCCTATAATAGAAGGAGGTCGTAAAGGTTCGATTTTAAATTCTCACTGCACTGCTGGCATCACTGCAAAGTCATAAATCCTCGCTCTTGGTCACTTTGCGAGTGGGAAAAAAAGTTTAATACTGCCTACTTGTTTAGAGAGGTATAGTAAGGTGTAACTGCAAACATTTCCTGAGAGCAGAACCAGAAGGACCCTCAACTATTGTCAGAAGAAATAAAGAGAAACACCCTCACAAAAGAATCCATTGTCAAGCCTGAACAATCTGTGGGGCCTCATAAGCTGTCCTCCACAATCAAGATGGTGGGCAATGATTTGAATGCGAGAGGGGCCTGCGCTTTCCTGTCCACCAAATCGTAATCAATCAGCGAATAACCACCAGTGATATACCGCACAAATGTATACACGCGTTTACTGTAATCAATTTGAGATAATGTCACTGTGCAAGTTTTATCATGAGAAGATAATAAGAATAGAAATCTGAGTGAAAAATCATTTCTTCTGGCGCAAACAAAAAATAAGAAAAGTTTGCATGTTATGCTATATTTGTATACATTAGCCTAAATATATATATGCATTATGGATCGACGAGCAAACTTTTGTTTGGGCTATTCGTTTAGGTTCGGTATTCAAGCCGCATGTACCTGCACAGACTGTCAGTCTACTATCAGAAGCAAAAATAGAGGATTTCCAGGGTGGACGTAACAAAATTCGTTTGCACAGATTTTGACCGGATTTCCCCCGAAAAAAGGTTTAGACTAATGTGTCACAATTTAGTTGTTGTCCGTCGTTGTTAAGTGATGGTCAGGTAGGCTATCATCAAAAATCAGCAACGGTAAAATTCTAAGTCAGTTAAATGTAACACTGTAATTTAATAATGTAACAGTGACCTTTTAAACAAAATTAAAACATTTTATATTTTTCAAAGCAAAAAATACACAGAAAATAGCTTAAAGAAAAAATGTGGGGATTTTTTTTGTCCATTGTTTGGCCCATTGTTTTGTCCCGTTTATGCACTATAAAAATATTTATTTTGATGTGCACGCACTGGAACAATTCTGACTTTGGTTTATTTATTTCTTCATTATTTGTGATATTTACGTTTTAGTCCATGGCAGTTTCTCAAAATATACACCTCATCTGTATGCATGGACGCACGCACACACACACACACACACACACACACACACACACACACACACACACACACACACACACACGCACACCTACACACGCGCACACACACACACACACACACACACACACACACACACACACACACACACACACACACACACACACTCCCCTGTATTAATAGACCATGACTGAGCTTCAAATCATACACAGGTGCTGAACTGCACAAATATCATGATAAAACAAATGTTTTAACTACATTACATATTCTTTGTGTCACCTTCCAGCCCAAACACCACAAGTAGTCACAAAACTATACAACACAACTGCATTGTCCGACAGCAATCCCTGTTTTCTAATCACTGTAAAAACACAAAACGCACTCCAGGACAGTGCCCCTCCCTACCTCCCCTCTGGCTCTTTTGTTGCAGCGTGCCTCTGACCAGAGCAGACTCCATGACATAGAATATGACTCAAGAAGCCTATCTGTGCCTGCATCTCTCAAAGGAAATCAAGGTCTCATTTCATAGCTAACCATAAGATGTAAGACCCCAAAACCTGATACCATCGAGTAAGCGTTGTGACTATAAAAAGAAAATAGACGTGTAACGTGTGATTCAGTGTGCTGTATGCATTCACACATAATACTCTTCAGAATTATCAATATCAATGCAGGAACTTCAGTACAGCTAATAAATGTCAACATCAGCAGCGATTGATCCGTTTGCACCACGGTTGGGATGGTATGTCAGTCTTGCCTGATCTAGCTGTTATCCGCAGCACCTGAAGCGCACTAAACTCACCCGTCCAAATATTTGGTATGTCTTCCAGGATGATGCATTAACAAGCATGCGGGTGTTTGTGTTGAAGCTGAGGGTGTTGGGATGGATCCTCATAGTGTCTAATTATTTATATCTTTACAGGAAATAGTGTTCTGAAATGGATGGGAAAGCTTGTTTACACTGTACTTTCTGCTATTTGAGGCTCCTGTCTCCACATCCCACCCTGCCATTGCCACGATGAATTGATAGCAACTATGCTCATTTAAACCCCTCGTGCCCTTCAGGAAGTTACATGATTTATTGAACAAATCAATGACGCTGTATGAAGGCACTGTGTTGTGCTTGCTTACTTTTACACAAACAGGATTTTATCCTCCTTGCAACTGCCTGATACAGCCATTAGGCCATGTTCAGCGGTGTCCAGAGATGCCAGCTGAAATAATTCCCCAATGCTCCCGACTTTTCCCTCATGTTAACTTGTCTCCCCTTCTTTCTTGACTCCAATTTTAAAGCCTGGATGTAGAGTGAAAATAAAAACAGGATTGCTGGGTTCAAGGTCTTATAAGTAACCAAGTTGTAAACTAACAGTCTGAAAAATACTTCAGAATTTTGGAGAAAAAGGAATCCTATAATGATTGTTATGAACTGAATGGTTTATGAAATAAACAGCAAAATAATGAGGAAATATATATATATATATATATATATATATATATATATATCTATTCAAGAAAATCAAAAACGAATTATTTAATGTTAATGTGTTTTTTATGTGTGAAAAGCAGAATGTTTTTATTTGTTTTAAATGGTATGTTTTTATTTTTATAGTGCTTTGCAAAACACAAGTTTCAAATTTGGCCAAATTTGTTAATGCAATAAACTCTCATTTAGAACAAAAACAAATGACAAAAAATGTAAACATTTATGTATAGATTATCTTGTTCATTGTTTACATTTTATTTGCCATTATTTAATATGTTAGTAAGGCATTTTTTAAACTGATAAGAATTAGTTGTATTTAATGAAGAAAGTGGTCATTGAAGCACCTTTAATTGTCTGGTCAGAATAGGTTGTAGTTTGCAGTCTGACATGAATTTATAGTCTCTGGAGTCGATCCTAAATTACTGGAATGATGCAAAGGTCACCTTTCTGTTTGAGGAGCTATGAATATGATGGACTCTAAAAGGGAAAGCCATGGAGAAAAAAAGAGATTGAGGGTTCATGTACTATATATACAGAAAATACCTTTGTATTAATATATAGCCTATGCTGTTGTAATCTCTGCTGCTAGTCCCACATACATCATAAATGATCTAATGATCGCCAAACACATATTATTTGGCCCAGCCAAAGCTTCTTATACATAGTTAAAACATTGCAAGATTTCTGTAAGCAATATGTCCTCTCTTTCTCTCATTTCCAAGGTCTCGACGAGAGAGGATGAAGAGCTAAAGGGGGAGGGGAAGACTGAGGGAATGAAAACAGACATCTTCAGAAAGGTCAGGTTTTGCCATGTTCTGTTTTTCCAGGTCAGGTCCTTGAGGGCTGCATGGTTTGACAGACATATTAGTGATGACAACAACATGTTTTTGATCAGGTAGACCTATTATCTTAAGTAAAATGACTGACTAAAGGCAATAAGGCATAATACATTCAGATTCACGTATTGCGTATGTGTTTCGGCTGAGACAGCAGCACAGTGTTTGCATAACCTTCATTTTGTATACGTCACAGACATTTTGGTATTTATTTATATTTTTCCACCTGAACACTGAGCACTTGATGTATGCACACCAAAGACCAAATGTATGAATAGAATAGAATATTTATTGTCATTCGCTATAATAACAAGGGTCTCTTCATTAGTAACACACACATTAAAACACATAAAACGAATATGGAAGATAAACAAAGTGTACAGAAGAACATACAAACACATATAGAATTAAAAAATAGAAAATATATACAGTATATAAATAGAGAAAAACGACAGAATGTTATTGCAAAATTTTGTGAATTTTTTAAACCAGGACTATGCCTTAGTTAAATTAGCATATTTAAATCACTCTTAAAAACATACTTTACAAAAAAGAAACATTATAGTGTTCATCTTGAGAGGCACTTCTTACATTTAAGAAAGCCTACGAATAGACTTAAACCAGGTCCAGGAAACCAAACAATAGGCTTTAAATATTTGTTTAATATACTCAAATATTTCGTATTTAAATAGAATTGTTAATCATTATAGAAATGTATAAAAGTCTTTGAAAAGTATTTCAGTGATAGGAGAAATGCTAAGATTGCTTTAATTATTTGATACATTTTTTAATTTAAATTCCAATACTCAAAAAAGTCAGTAGATTAAATAAGCTTTCACTTAAAGCCTATGTATCAATTTATAAACTATGTATCAACTATGAACCAATTGCAAAATCAAACCATAATGCAAAAATGTAAAATGTAAAAAAAAGAACTCTAATTTCAATCCCCACATTAAACAACTTAATCCAAAGTATACTGAAAGTCCTTTAAGTAATACGTAAAATGACTATGTGATTTGAATGTCGTAGCACAGCACTGGACTGTGCCACTATTAAAGCTCAGGGCACGGGGAGGGGGGTCTAGGGAAAAGTCGGACACTAAGCACATTAAGAGGGGTTTTCTCTATTGGACGTGATTGGTCTTAGTGATTTTATTGGCTTCATTGACTGTCTCTCCAGTATTTATCGGACCTCTTCAAGCGCCGTGTCACAGAACGATGTAACGGAGGGCAGATATGAATCTGATGTGACAATAAAAGAGCAATTATGTACAGTGAGTAACAGAGCTCTGTTCTGTTTCCTTTCACCTGAGAGAGGAAAAAGGCAAGGGTGAGATAAAGAGAATGATTTTCTTCCCATTCAGAGCACCGTCATTGTTAAACATGGTGTTCTCAATACACAATGGATGAATATGTAAATGTAGTGTCCTCTTTGTGATGTATATGAATGACTGATGAATGTATCTTTAACATGTGCGTGGATGGGAAGTCGCCTGATAGCGCTGAGTATAAACTGATTCAGCGTTCCCCTGCTGCTGTTATTTACTGAGGAATTAAGAGGTGTTATCGTTTTACTCATTTAAGCTACCGTTTTACATGTACTAAAGGTTCTGAGTGTCTCATTACTACTTCTACCTGTATGACTTTCTTTCTTCTGCAGAACACAAGAGAAGATATTTTGAAAAACATTGGTAACCAAGCAACATTGACCCCCATTGTCATCCATTGTGTGAACACAAAACCACCGAGACATTTCTCAAAATATCTTCTTTTGAGTTTCAAAGAAGAAAGAGTCATATAAATGTTTTAAATGACTCAAGCTTGAATAAATGATGACATAAGTTTTATTATTGGTCTCTTTAATTCAAATGTGATTGTGTGTACTCTGATGGTTGTTAATCATGAAAGGAAAATGTTCTGGCAAAACATTCTTACCACGAGATGCAGATATCTCATAAAGATTTAAAGAGCAAAATCTTTTCCCAATTGCAATCTTGGATTTACCAGACATTTACAATTATGCATTTTTTTTACACAGCCAATTACAGTGCATTGAAGATATAGCTTTGTGTGTTCCTTTAAGTCAAACCCAATGACCTGGCTGATGCCATGCTCCATTAACTGAAATACCTGAAAGCAAAAATGCCCCAATTACATCAAAATATGTTGTTACTGTAAAACTGTGTGTTCGATTCATGTTCTTTTCAACGTTATGTTTCCTGCAAAATTTCTTAATTGGTTTATGATTAATAAAATACAGTGGGTCTGAAATAAATCCATGTGTTATATAAAGCGTGTAGTGTCAGGTGACCTGGTATTTTTAAACAGGCTTTTAGAGAGAAATTCTGTGTTTGATGGTGCCCTTTGGTCCGCACCGCAGGACTCTACGTGAAATACTGTCCCGGTGACACCCGGGCAAGTGCGGCTCCGATGAAGCACGGCTCTCAATGAGTCTCCGATCCTGTGCACCTCTGTTCTCTTCCTCTTTTTTTAATTCCCCAAACTCAAATGTTCTCGTTCTTGCATTTTCGCACTCGCTATGTTCTCTCAATGAATAAGGCATGTTTGCTGCCAACAGCGGATAGAAATATTTTCGGGTTACTCTGTGTGTATGTTAGCGTATGTGTTTGCAAGCGTGTGGATGGGACTCCTGGTAATTGGCAAAACAGGCCAATAAATAGCCTAATTTCCACTCTTTCCCTCTGTATTTGCGAGAAGGTGTGAAATGATCAGAATTATTTACGGCTATTATATCCAATTAAAGCCTGTGAGTGCTGTTGTGCTGTTTTATTGTGCTATTAACTGCTCCTGCATGTGCTTCAGTAACCAAACACAATGAGCTCCGGTGAAGGCCATCTCACTGGCAGGAGCTCAGTCAGTAGGTCGGGGGGTTCGAGCCCAGAGGAGAAAGAACAGAGGAAGATGTTAGGGGGTTGTTTTGGCTGTGTTACAGTGACATTACGAGTCTCTGCAAATCAAGCTGCTTTGTTAGTTTTGGAGTGAATCCGAGTTGTAGTGTTTAAGGGGCCATTCTTCCACTTCAGGCCTATTAAAGTCCTGGCTGAAAACGCATGTAAACTTAAAACAGTTCATATAGCCACCAACTCCCTGTCATTTTATGGGAATCTAATGGCTGTACCCATTATCCAACTCTGTTGTCATGGAGAGCCGCTCGGTTGTCTCCGTGGAAACCTTGATTGGCCGAGATGTGCTGATATGGTCAGCTGAGGAGTAATATCTTTCTGTCTGACAAGCTCAGTCAGTCTGCAAAAAATTACACATTGTACCTTTAAACAAGTCCATTTGCACACAGTTACATGAATGCTTGGGTTAAAAATGTAAGAAGTGTTGCTATAAAATTTTTTGGATATCTAAAATATGAACCATACGTAACTTCTTAGATTCGCAAGCAGCTATAAAGAGAGGGAGAGAACACACTCCAGTGACTCTCTATGGAGCTCCATTGAGCATCAACATGCACTCACACAAATATTGTGTATTTTTAATGCAGTGACCACGGAATGGATGGAAATATTCAAAGTCACTTCTTTAAAAAGGCACATCTTTATAGTCAGAATAAGGGGTTTGAATATACAGTTATACAGTTTTGTGTTACAGACACAAAATTTTCAGTTGTTGTATATTGATGTGTTTGCAGTGGACTCTTGATACAGAGATGGGGCCAGAAGTTTGACTTCCTCTCTGTCTTAAAGTACATATTGGACTGATCTCCCCACATCCTTTTCTGCCTTTCCATTCACTTATCCTTTTTTCCAAGCTGGATTTTCATTTGTCTTCTGGTTCGTTTTCTCTGTCTTGAATCCTCTTCCTCCCGCCTCTCCTTTTCTACTCCTCTCTCATCCCTCTCACTATCCCGCATGCTTCAGCAGAACCCCCATCTCTCTCCCTCTCTTTCTCTCTCTCTCTCTCTCTCTCTCTCTATTTCTCTGGCTCTGCTTTTGCTTGCCCGCAATTTATGCTGATTGGACCAGCTGTTCCACTTAAAGTTGCCATAGCAACCACAACCGGTCACCTAGCAACCATGCCCATCTCTCCGAGCTCTCCACAGGCAGAGGAGGGAGATTGAGATAGAAAAGGGGTTGGGGGCAGTAGGATGATGGCAGCAGTTGTGAAAATTCCTTTGGATTTGTTTTCTGTTTTTTTTTTTTTTTTTTTTTTTTTTTTAAAAGACTATCCTCCCTCAGAAGGAGACCCCATAAATCGTTTTTTTTTGGGGGATCTAAGTCTCAACAAATTTTGATATGCTACTGTTACTCCTGACAAAATTAACCTTTAGCAGATAAATGCATTTTTAATTTACAGTCTCTTCAGGGAAAATAGACCAAAAAAGATACAACACTTCCTTTCTAGAATTGGTCTGAAATATGTTTCCATAATATCACCAGCCACCAAGTCGCAAATAGAAGTTAATGGTTCATGGCTGTGAGGAAAAGGTTAATAAAGTAAAGGAATTATCCCTTTAACATTGGAAAATTGCTCGCTCATTTCTTTGACACATTCTTTGCTCTGCAAGTTTGTGTACATGTTACTACGAACTACACTATAAACCCACTAAACTATAATCAGAACAGTTCTGTGTAAAAGTCAAAAACAATCCACCGTTACAAAGTGGCCTTTGTAACATTATGACTTTGCAGGACAGATTGTGTTTGTGGTGAATGTGGCACTGTCTCTCTTGACTTGTTCTCTTACAGTTATTCTGAGCAGAGAATCCTCTTGAGCTCTCTATCATCTAGCATGTTAAAGTGGAGCGGCTTACTCGTTGCTTATAGGTCTTTCCTGCTGCCCGGTGGCCCTCAGATCTCACCTTAATCTCATTTTCATCTCACACACTCTAACCTGATCTTGTAGTCCAGGACATTCTGGCAGGTGTTTAAGCACCGATTCGGATGTGCTGAGAGTTCATCTCCAACATTTGCAGCACATTCAATGTAATCTGTAAGTGTACATTGAATTCCTGATTTGAATAATTTTGAGTGGCTGAGAAAGGAATTTGTTTGGGTATTGTGCGATATAACTCATGTTAAATTCAATGCTATTTGACTTGTATGGGCACGTGAGTGTACGTAAATTAAATGCTTTCCAAAAGTTGTGAAATGTGACACTCCATCTTAAACCCTTTTAAAACATTTCTAAATATTTTTAGTTAAACTTTCACTGCTCTTAAAGGGATAGCTAACCAAAAAATTTAAATTCAGTTATCATTTACTCACCCTTTATTATTTTGAAGAGTGTTGGTAACCGAACAATGGCGGTACCCATTGATTTGCATTGGTGTTGTGTCTGTACAATTTAAGTGAACGGTACTGCCATTGTTTGGTTACTAACATTCCTCAAAATATCTTCTTTTGTGTTCTGCAGAAGAAAGAAAGTCATACAGGGTTGAAATGACAAAAGCGTGAGTAAATGATGACAGAATTTTCCTTTTGGGTGAACTATCCCTTACAAGGTCTTATGTACGTAGCTAAATATAATATACATGTAATGGCCTAATTAAGCATCTGATCTTTTAATTGAATGGCCCATGACATATGTGGTAAAAAGAAAGATGTTTCACTTGAAGTGTCAAACAGTAAATAGATGGATCATGTTAGTTTTAGAAGACCTGCCCTAGAAACTAAATCACAAGTGCTGTTGAAGACCTGTTTTTAGCAGATACAGTATCTGGTTTAATATCTCAATATTATTAGTGTGGATACTGTGCCTGTGGCCATTCAGTGGATGCTTGTGCGAGTGTGTGAGTTTGCTAGCCTGTGTTGGTATGTGACAGCGCGTCGGGATGTGAGTGTGAGTTTCTGTGTATCACTGTATTTCTATCCCACTCACTTTTCTATGTTAAGTCCTAATACCAGGCATCTTTTCACTTCAAGGTGAAATCTGCGTTCAACTTTCTGTATTTCTGAAGAGCTCATGTTTATTAATGTATTTAAGAGCACTCCTGTTTGATTTAGCTGAACAGGCCAGTTTTCCTGTTTTTTCTTCCTTCTGTGCTTTAGAAACACATTCATATGGAAATGACCGCCACTTACCTGTTCAGTATGTGTGTCTCTTTAACCATAGTGGTCAGTATTCTCTGAACATTCTCTGTGCTTATTTTATTGCTAGTCAGCCATAATCCTCCTTTCTCCCGTCGATTCCATTGCTTATTTTCTCTGCGTATTGTGCAGGGAGGAAGTGATGAAGCCAACCTGCCAAAGCCTCTTGCCGGAGAACGAAAGAGGCGTAAATGCGTGCATGTGTGAATTTATTTATTTGTTTTTATGCAGGTTTTTGTGTGCGGGTAGGTTTGAACGTTTGTGTTACGAAAGTCAGTTCTAGGGTAATTCAAAAGATCTTTCTCTCTCATTTCTAGCTCAAGGTCGCTTACCCTTTTATCCTCTCTTACCCTTTTATACTCTCTTCATCTGGCCTCCTTTGACTCTCATTGTGGAGGCTTATGTAAAGTAAGGTAAAATACACTCCTGGCAGGTTGTCATGGCATGATGACAGTGCAGGGTTTGGCCTGCACGGTGCAAAGCAGGGCATCAGTTCTGTCTATTTGCATTCTTACACATTTTGTGCTCTCTGTGTTGTGTTATAAATACATCCACCTGTAGGGGAGTGAGGGAGTGAGTCAGATGTTCCTCCTGAACGTGGCTGCCCAATATAGAGTACTAGAGTTTTAAAAAATTCTGAAGAAAATGACAAGTGCTGCTTGCCAGTGAAAAACTTACCAGAAAAACTCCCAGCTATAGCCTACCTTGTTATCATGTTCTGAGAAGCTGCTAGCTAGTTGCTAGGGTGTTTTGAGTAGATTATTCCGAGTTTTTAGAGCGTTATGAGTGGATGCTAGCAAGTTGTTAAGGTGTTTTGAGTAAATGCTGGCTAGTTGTAATGGTCTTCTGAGTAGATGCTAGCTAGTTGTTAGTGTGTTCTGAATAATTGCTAGCTAGATATAAGGGCGTATGTAAATGCTATCAAGTTTTTATAGTGTTTTGAGTAAATGCTGGCTAGTTGTTAGGGTGTTCTGAGTATTTGCTAGCTAGTTGTTAGGGTGTTCTGAGTAGTTGCTAGCTAGTTGTAAGGGTGTTCTGAGGAGATGCTTGCTATTTGTTAGATTGTTTTGAGTAGATGCTTGCCAGATGTTAGGGTGTCCCAGGTAGATCCTAGCTAGTTGTTAGGGTGTTCTGGTTAATTGCTAGCTAGTAAGGGTGTGTGTAGATGCTAGCAAGTTGTCACGTTGTTTTGAGTAAATGCTGGTTAGTTGTTAGGGTCTTCTGAGTAGATACTAGCTAGTTGTTAGGGTATTCTGAGGAGATGCTTGGTATTTGTTAGGGTGTTTTGAGTAGATGCTTGCTAGACGTTAGGGTGTCCCAGGTAGATGCTAGCTAGTTGTTAGAGTGTTCTGGGTAATGGCTAGCTAGTAAGGGTGTATGTAGATGCTAGCAAGTTGTTACGTTGTTTTGAGTAAATGTTGGTTAGTTGTTAGGGTCTTCTGAGTTGATGCTAGCTAGTTGTTAGGGTGTTCTGAGTTGTTGCTAGCTAATTGTTAGTTGCTAGGTAATTAGATAATTTAAACTGTAACCTACTTAGCAGATCATTACTTTGTTAAATCTGATCACTTTGATCACTAGGTAGCACACAAAATATGGCACAAGTTATCCTTTGTAGTGTCATACTTAATGCATCAGATTTTTTTCAAATTAACCTTTGTAACATGCTTTGTATAAAACTATAAAAGCGTCTGCTAAATTATCGGCGTTATAAAACAGCCGTGAGTCTTGTTTTGTTTGCTGTTTTAGTGTTTGCTTGCTCATTTTCGTGAGCACTGATTCTCCTCTCAATCCCTCCCACATCTTTCTTATGTTCTCTTTTCTTTATTCTTTCGTTCATTTCTAGTTTTAGATCCCACTGGCTTGCCTTCCATCCTCCCTTCATGTTTGTTCAGATTTTATGATATCTGAGTGATGGAGCAGGACACAGAGCAGCTACTCATTGATTGGACCGTGTGTTTAAACACTAAAGTAATAGGTCTCAATGGGGTTAAAATGCTTTTCATCACAAAACAGGCAAAAAAGATCTGCTTGTTAAAAAATCTATAAAAAAATTGTGTTTTCATTAAATGCACAAGACACACTTTAATTAGTTATTATAAAGGTGGTTCATTTGCCATGTTTTCTTTCATGTATAAGTCATACAAGCTTTGTGTTGAAAACAGATAAACATTTCAATTATTTACAATGTTTTTATAATGTAACTGACATCCTTCATTGCAAATAAATGTGTGTTTGGTGGGTTGAGGGCTGAAACCACTGAGGTGACATCATCTCCAACATTGATGCATATCTTGCTGTTAGGGAAACACAGACCTTAATTATCTTGCACAGGCGCTTGAAGAAGCCTTGGCTGGACGAAGAGGTTAAAGGTCAGGTCACAACTGCCATCTGCATTTCTCTGTTCTCACCGCCCCCCTCCCACGTTTCCAAATGTCACATTTACCCTAGTGTAGAGACACCTGCCCCCCCTGTGGAGGACGTTTTCTGTACTGCTGGCGATTCAGTCTTTGTTTAAATTATAATTGTATACGTTAAAAATCAATCTATTTAACATGTTCTGAAAAAGTATTTTTTTAATTCAGTCTTTTAAATATTTTTAATAAGTTATGAGGGAAATGTTGTGACTGAAAATTTGTGCTAAGTGCTAGGTTAGGTCACTAAGCATTTTTTAAATTCAATTGATTTTTTTGCTTACTTTTTACTACATTTGCTGCATAATTTGCTGCAGCTGTGTGACTTTGAGAAACCTGCAGTTATAGTTTCCCTATAGTTTCATATCATTGCCGTTGCAACACAATGCAAAATTTTTTAATGTCGATAACCTACCTGCTGCAATGTGGTCTTTTTTATTTCAGTGAATCAACATTTACAGTTTATATTATAATAACTTAAAATATCACCACAAATCCATAAAATACTAAATCATTTGCATGTTTATTTAAGTGGACTGAGTGATTCAGTTAAGGTTTTCCTTTGCATATTGTGACCGTCTGTGTATCTGTACAGTTGCTGCTATTTGCACCCAGTGGACCAGAAGAGGGATTACACCCGGATTAAACGTCCTAATCTGACACACTCTCTGATTGGTCCTGAGTAAGGATGCAGTGATACTGTGTGCAGACAGCAGCTCACATCTAAAATGGAGGAAGAGGGGATAGACGAATAGAGTAAATTTCTGCAAATGCAAAGACGTTCAGTTCGTAGTCTCTTATTTCACAATATCTGTATTCAAAATATGACCGGCTCACATGTGCGCACACGTGCGGTTTATCACAAGCAAGCCCACACACAAGCTAACAGAAATATAGCTTTCTTGCAGCAAACGGTTAGCTGCTATTACTGGAAAAAAGCATCACAAAATTTAGTATTGATCGTCTCTCTCTCTCTCAATTTCTCTCTGACAGGTATTTGACCTTCCTTCTCTTTTCTCTGGTTTTTCATTTACTGCAAAAGAAATGAATAGAGAGATGGAAAGCTTAACTGCAGGAGAGGTGTTTGGAGGTTGTGTTTTGGGAGTCTGTTTTAACAGTGGGGGGAAGTTTGGCAGCGTTACTGCGAGCTTTGACTGCTGCTTTATCTTTATTATCAAAAACCATAATTGAAAATCGACCCATGGGTCTGGAATGTTGGATTTGTAACAATAAACGTTTGCTTGCAAAATATTGAGGAGCAATAACAGAGACATCTTGAGCTTTTCTTTTTAATTTCTTTCACGCCATACGGACTGTCAGTCTAAGTATGTATCAGGTTTATTTGAGATGCATCTATTGGTTGATCCATTCGTGTATGTTTAATAAAAATGTGAAATTCAAGAAAAATAAGCATTGGATTTGTGTTCATTCAATTCACATTTATTTATAGGGCCCATATCGCTATGCATAGTTTAAATGCAGCTTTAGAAAAAAGTAAAAAATATATTTTCAAAACCGGAATAGTTCAAACAAAGCATTTAAGTTTAGATTTAGCATGTTGGTGATGAGCCGATATAGGCTACATGTACAATGTGCCAATTTGGTGATACATTTAAATTGTAAAAGGGAATACAGAATTAAAACCGGTCATCATTTTGCATTGGTGTTTTATTCTCACGAGGTTGCCTATTTGTGCTACAAAATGATTAAAAAACGATCATATTTAATTCAAACAAAAATGAATCTGTTCGGCAGCCAGATGGTTTTGAGTCTCACATGAATTCAAAAGACAGAGAGGGAGAGAGACACACTCATTTTCCCTCAGGACAGTATAGGGATTATGGTGCTCGCTGGAAAATTTAGATTTGTTTTGTTCGTACAGGCCCACACAACTGCCTCCATTTTGTAGGCGTGTTGTCCAATTATAAAGCTCACAGTTTTTCAAAGTTCCTTTGCTCTTCCTATCACATCAAATTAACGCTTTTTCATACAATTGAATTGAGCCATATTTGCAAACTCATTCCTTGTTTAGTATCTTCTTGTTTTATCAGAACCAAGTGTAATAAGTAGCTTTTATTCCTAATATTTTCTAAGCTTTTTTTCACATCTGCAACTGATGGTTAAATGTCAAGGATAGAACAATAGACGGGTGCAGAGTGTCCTGACTCATGGTGACCTCTTTTGTTAGAGCGAGGACACGCAGACAGATGGTTCGAGCCTTCCTGGTGAATTTGTTACCTTTCTGTATGACGTGCAATATGTCGACGTCCTGACCGAGCGTGCAGACGCAGCAGCTGTCCATCTATCACCCGCTGTCAGCTCTGAATAAACGCATCTCTTGTTGCGTTAATATGGCTGTTTCGAGCATAATGAATGTGACGCTGATGTTATCACATATGTGTCTGTGATGCGATGATGTAAAATCACATTTGTGCAACTGTTTTGGTCTGATTTTTGTGATTTATACATGAGTGGTACGTATCAATTGCAAACAAAGCAATAACATTAAAAGCACAACAAAAGCTTGAGGAGAACAAGAGAATTATAAACAGATATTGGAGACAGAGACATTAAGGCCATTGAGATTGTGCGTGCATTCCCCACGCGTCTCCCCGTCATTTATCTGGCAGATTTCTGCTCGGGTCTTTAGAGGAGGGCTGTGTGGAATTGGGGTAATTTGCGTGAACGGGCGTTGATTTACATTCGCGGCAGAGGTTAATGACAATGTCGTTCCTCGCCGCCTGTTCTTTTCATTGTAATGTTGTTAGGGAGAACCTAGGGCCGCACACCCCGCCCCCTGTTCCCCTACTAATATACCACTGCCAAGGCGACCTGAAACGCTTCCAATTTGCCCGAACATTTGCTTCAAGATCTACATCTACTCCAAGGGCATCTTTTCAGTGGATGGTGATAGGTCAGATTTATCTGTTGATTAATATAAGAACAAGAAAGAAAAAAAGATTTGAGGGTAAGCACTAACAAGAGTGACTTCTTGTATACAGCACATGCTCAGAAGACACACATCATGTTACATTTTCACTACAAACAATATTATTTAAAAATTTGGATTTTATGTCTTTTACTGCTCTTTTGATGTGTCTTATATTATTTATTTGGTTATTTTTCTCTTTACAGCTAATTTGCTGGTATTGCTGAGCTTTCATTGGAGTAAATGCAAAGTGGGTAGTACGTGTCCTAATGTGTGACGTAAAAATTTAGAAAACAAACTGTTAATATATTTTTTTTTTTATCAATAATATTTATATTTATCATATAAAATAGTATAAGAGATATTCATCTTCATTGTTAGTTTTTTTCAATGTTTTTGCCATCACACCATAGGATACATTTGCATGTTAGTCTGTCAACTACTGTACCCAAGTTTAGATGGAAGAAAACTTATAACTGAATTCAAGTGTTAGTTTAGACATGGGTTGGGAAACGTTTGAAATATCAATTCCGATTGTGATTCTGCTGATTGATTTCGATTCTTACTGATTCTCAGTTTTGATTCCAAAGTTGTTTGGTAAAATA
This sequence comes from Triplophysa dalaica, assembly GCF_015846415.1. Taxonomy (NCBI): domain Eukaryota; kingdom Metazoa; phylum Chordata; class Actinopteri; order Cypriniformes; family Nemacheilidae; genus Triplophysa; species Triplophysa dalaica. The sequence goes on along the minus strand of NC_079561.1, from coordinate 9,930,186 downwards.
GCCTGCTTATTGTCTTATTTTTTATATATTTATATATATATATATATATATATATATGTATATATACATTTTCAAACAGGATTTATTGAGATATCAGCAGATCATAAGATAACATTTATGTGAATGTGCACACAGGAGTTAAAAATAATTTTTATTTTATATCAATTATTTGATTTCTAACCTTAAGATTCGGATACCAGAATTGGAATTGATTTTAGATTTTAGTAAGTGTCAGAACTGAAAACGCCCTTGTAACTGAAATTACATCTGTTATTGACACCAGGCCCAGCGAACGCCAGGTTCTGGAATGCACCTATCTATGATGACATTGATAGGTTGAACATCACCTCCACAGAAAAATATCAAGGACTACTTCTCTAGCCCCGCCCACTGGTTTGCACATGACAATTCTGAAGTAAAACAAGGGCGTGGAACCAGATAACTGAAAATAAACAATATACAATAAACAAAAATTTGTTTGCAATAAACAATCATGCCATTAAAGATAAATAAATAATGTTCCATCCCTGGTTGTGGAAGAATACAGTCACGGCACAACCTTCCTTCGGATTCCGATATTAGGAATGCGGGGTTTGGTTTATTTTTAAAGACATTCCAACTCATGTGGAAAAACATTGGGCGTTTGTTTGTTTAATTTCTCAGAGGATTCCTTCGTGAACAAAAAATAAAAAGCAGTGCTGTGTCTTCAATATTGAAAGGAAAGGAATGGCGCAGCAATCTTATGTGAATAAAACATTTTTGTACTATGCGTCACTATTTCTTTGTTAGAGATCACTTGATGTGCAATATTCACACAAGATTAGTATTACCTGGGGACCTCTAGTCATTTGCAATACTTGCAGAGGTTTTCTGTGATCTTAAGCTTGTGCGAATCATTAAACGCAATACAAGTATAGGCTATACAAACTATACGCAAAGACTTGCCATCACATCCGGGAAATAAGTCAGTAAATTTGAAAAAAAAACAGAGTGTTTGCTGGCCTCAAAACCTGGGTAGACTAATTGATTTGATGATGAAAACCAGGCGAACGTCATAAGTAGACATCATATAACAGTATAAAACAATAAACAAGCCCAGTTCATCAGACCTTCAATGCATGGTATTTGAAATGTGCTCTCATTTAAGAGACAGTAGATCAGAATTTTTCACAGCCAGTGTTACAATCATTTTTGGTTTCTAAATTAAATCATTATAATTGCGTTGTTGTTGACACACAGACTGTATAAATTGTTTAAAGCAAAAAAAATGTCGAACTCAGAGTAGTCTTAGAGTTGAAGGAAAATGTGACGCAAAAGCTCCTGGTCTCCCCTGCCCACACTAATGGTAACTTGCCCTGCCAGACCTCCTTTCTCACATGTACACAAAAAAAACATCCTTTGAAATTCAAGGCTGTATTGAAGGTGAATACGCGAAGAATGGTCACGGCAGAGCTGTGGAAATGTGCAGAAATTCGCTCGTGTAGAGATACTGGAGTAAAACGCTCATCCTTTAAGGGTTATCTTAATGTAATTCTGCCAGTGGATTGAGCTGAGTGTTCTCTAGTGTTCTGAACATTATGTAGAGTCACACATTGTTGATTCCCTTAGTGTACTCAACGAGGTGTTGTTAATCTCATCTGCGCGATCTTTCAAACGTGGCCTTTTGATTGGTGTAGATGTTGGAAATGGAGCATTGAAGATGGAGCCAAAATCCTCCATAGAGCAGGACACAGAGCAGCCAAAAGGTCTTACCTGAATCACTGAAATTTCAAAACAAAGAAAATTATCTAACCAATGACACATATTATTTACTACCAATATCAAAGCTTTACAAGTAATAGATTTTACTGTAACTTTACCTTTACTCAGTCGTTTTGGCTTTCGACTTGAGATGGCATGAGCTCCAGTGCTCCTAACAGATTTGGCGGGACATTGGCATGCCATATCTTGTGAAAGGGGCTGTCAGACGAATGCAACGTACAAATCGCAGAGTTGAAATTTAGGGAAATGCAATTATTTCAAGCTATTAGCTTTACTAACCTTCACATTCATTGTCACTCCAACTGTGTACAGAGATGGCACAGCCTTGTCTGTCAAATGCAGAAACCTGACGCGGCCCATTTCATATAGTCTAAGATACTTGAAGCAGTCTTTTGTAAAATGCCACGCAAACAACACCCAAAGACTTTATTCTTCTTCAAAGAATTTATTCTTCATTCTTCGAAATGTAGGAGTTTGAGCCTGTGGGAATAGAATAGAAAGAGTAGAAAAAATGGAAAGAGAACTTGGGGAAGCCAAACCAAATAAACAATGTACCACCATGTTGTAGTTTGCCGCATTTTTTTTCAGTGACTGACTCTGGGCCTGGAGGGGAGTGCTGAAAATCCCTGGCCATTGGCGAGTCATAAAGAGGGTATGCATAGATGTTACTTTTCCATGTGAACACCACATGAGCACGACAGAGCGTACGGCAAAAAATATTCAGAATTATAATACCATGTGTGTGCACGCCTGTAAGCAATATTTGCTTCATAAATCGTAGATCACCTGCGAGTGTGCATACTTGAATCATCCTCATATCCCGCCCTGTACACGCCCATTTTTACCCATAAATAGTCAATGCAAAGCACCTCAATGCATTTGTATATTAATAAGCCTGGTATCCAATCCGCTTGTTAAGCCTGATGTCACACACCCTAATGGACGTATACCATTTACGGGTCCAACCGCTATCAGATGCCATAGAAAAAAAACAAAAAATTATACAAAACAGCCGAAAACCCCCAATCCCATCCCTTTATCTCCGTAACAAAATCACAAATGGCCACACATGAGATTCACTAAGATTTCCAAATTAATAATTGTAATAATTATTAATAATAATATGAATGATTTTTATTCAAGCCAAATAAGGTCTCTGCAGCATTTATATGTTTACAGCATTAAGAATGATGATTAACACCTCATTAAAATCACATCCTTAATTAGCGGTGTCCTTTACCTGAGATAACATTTGAAGACATGCCTAATTGTAAAAGATGACTGTTTCTTCATTCCGGTTTTGTTATGAACATAGGACTGATAACAAGGACATAAAAAGAAGCGATTGTACGGGATCTTAATGCCTGTGTTTCCAGACTGTGACATTTGATGATTATGCACAGGATTTAAGGAAAATATATTTAGTCTTCTGCTGTTTTGGTATTTCCTCTAAACCATGCATCTCATGCGCTTATAGTGTGATGGTGAGACAGCATGTTAAAAATATTTTTTTAATTTGAGTTGGAATTTACATGAAGGTGCATGAAACAATTATCACTCAATACAAGCGCAAATAACTCTGCAGATTTAATCTTTGTGATAATGCGGATCTTTAAAGTAAATTAAATGTGTCCGAACCATTAGGCTTATAATTGTTTTTATCACACTTACTTTCTGCAATCTAATTTTAGTTCACAAACCCACCATTGGTATCGCCAAACTGCTCCGTCTCCAAAATGAGTTTGTGTGCACACTCTTAGAAATGAAATGTTGTATTTAATTAATAAAGTTATGTCAACCGGTCCCACAAAACTTAGTTGCTTAAATGGAAAAGGAATATACAATTAATTGTAACATAATGTTTTAAGTAAATCGCTCATAACTGTGTTAATTAAATGGTACATCACACACCTATTTTGAATAAATGTAAATTATTGTCTTGAATATAATGACTATATTATACATTTGTAACATATATTAGACATTATCTCATTTAACTTCAATAAGATGATATTGAGAAAATAGACCTCAACAGAAATGCAAAAAAAATTATTGTAACCGCCCACAAACTAACCAAAGGCAACACTTTTCTGAACAAGGGTAACCACCAAACTCAAAAATATAACTAACTCTTTAAAACTTTTAAGATAAATGAACATTAAACACTAACAAGTGTTTCTTTTTCCTGAAAAATGCATACTATAGAACACTTATTTAAGAAAATAACTCTCAAAATGCAGTGTACGCAAAGCATGCTGGGAAATATAAGTCCTCTGCCCTATTATAACTATTTTATGTTAACACAACACAACTCCTTTATATTGTCCCAACATGAATGGATTCAGTTATATGACTAAACATAAAACAACCATGTTGTAACCATATTTTCCAAAAGTTGTGTTGATTTAATTTAAGCAAGTTAAGTAAATTGAACAGGCAGCAAAAATATTTTTTTTGAGTGCAGGTGTTCACATTTTTCAGTCAAGTTTTTTTTTTAAATCACATCTTTTGTGTAGGAAGTGGCGTACGCCTCTTTCAGGGCATGTTTTGTGCATACACAAAGGTTATAAATAAGGCCCCTGGGCTGGATTCATGTATTTTTTTTCATGGTGCACAATATCCGTGTAGCAAATATATCTCATGAATTCAAAATATTATCTAATATTGCAGAACACTAACTGCCCTCTGTTTGTCTCTTTCTGTAATCTAGTGTAGATTTATTGCAAAGACAAAGAGAGCAAGAGAGTTAAGATATGCATGTTATCTCTTAGTTCTTTATCACCAATTCAGTGACGCAGTTGAAATGGAACGGAGGAACCAGGAAGAAAGTGCACAAGAGAGACCAAGGCAGGACTGGGAGATGTTAAAGGTAAAGTAATATAAATAAATGAGAATATCTTAAGATAAGAACAGTGATAAACAGAGGCAAATTAGTGCAGAGAGAGAAAGAGAGAGCAAGGTTATAGACTGTGCAGCAAAAAAAAATCTTTGAAAAAGAAAGAATTGATTTGGTGAGAAATTTTAATGAATAACTTTCATGTGTGAAATTATATATTTCCATCATATAGTTGCATTTTAAATGTAACGTTTGGAATCTGAACCAAAACTCGACATAGCTCACACATCTGAGCGGCATGTGTCTGGACTGTTTCATTAATAAAGATTGTAACATTAATATTTAAATAGAATTTTGAATAGAATCGAGGTTTAGTTTGCATGATGGTGGCGGTTTAAGTGTATATTAGGTGAAAAGATTATGCTCAACATTTTTAGTTGAGCATCCGAAAAGGGGCCATGAATATTTTGGTCAGGAGCGGATAAGGGCACCTTCAGCAAAATGGTGGCTTTTGGCGGTTGGTGTACTGGTTACATACTGAGAAGCGCACTCTCACACACATTTATCCACAGCGCCAAAATCTGTGGCCATCTGTCACACACTCATCTACTCTTACTGTGTGTGTAACACACTCCTTTAAACAGCAAATTAAGGATATCCACATTTTACCTACGCAGCCGGTTTTAAAAGAGATGTGATGGATGTCATCAGTTATGTTTTTGCTGACTCCTTAGATCCGTTCCGGCTCTGGTGCCGCTCAGAAATCTCACGGTTATGTTAGCACAGCTGATTGCAGGCGTAAGAAACAAATCAAAACGCAGGTGCTTGGTCTTAACAAACCCCTTAACCCTGAGCATAAGGTTGATTACAATAAGCAGATATGTCACCAATGACTTGAGATGATCTGACTCTGGATCAGTCCTGAAAATGGCTCTGCAGCGCCTCCTCTGTGTGGTGCCTCTGTGGAAGTGTGTCACGAGCATAAAACCTGTGAAGCTCTACCGCAACACCACTGAGAATAAATCTGGTAACAGTGGACTCACAGGATCGAAGCCACCTCCCGACACTCATTCCCAAATCTGCAAACCGTCCCAAACACTGTTTTTAGAAGAATTGTCTTCCTTCTGTTGAGGTCAAGGTTGGTTTAGGTGGAAAGGTCAATGGCAGCAACACATTTGTCCTTATCAGTTCATGTATGAATAAATGTTTGCATGATGATGTGCCGTCTCACTCCCTTGAGAATCTCGACCTCTTTAACCTTCACTCCCTCCCAGGCCGGCTGGCGCACGCAGACGTTGCCCCCCGTGACCCCCGCGTAAAGCACACGCAGATGCGCGAGGACAAAAACCGCCACACTTATGCTGATCTGCATACCAAATGTAATGCCACCCCAAATCTCACCCCGAAAATTCAGATTGTACCCCCTCACCGGTGAACTTTGACCTCCTCGACATAATTAGAGAGAGTGAAGCGGCTCTGTTTGGCTTATTCTGCGGTGATGGAGGGTAGAGGTGGGGATGGGATGTTTGTCCCCACCTGACTCCACCCTCCTCCACATCACCCCCTCGGAAAACAAGGAATTGGTGCATGCGTTAGTTTGTGTGTGTGTGTGTGTGTGTGTGAGGGAGAGAGAGAGAGGGGGAGAGAGGCACGTGCCAAATGTCTGGTGCTGAATCATACACCCCCCACCACCCAAGGCCACACTGAATTTGCACACAACACAGACACACAAACATGCTTATCATCTCATTTAAGGACACACACACACAATGCAGATTTATAGCACTTCCAATTATCAACGCTGAGGTTGCTCACCAATGTATGTTAATGCGAAAGTGGGATTGTGTTTGCATTTACATTTGTAGATGTACATAAACGCGTTCAAAAGAAAAAAACATAACCCAGTCAATAAAGTGTGAATCATGGCATCATCAATATGGCCAGTAGCCATGGAAACAAAAAGATGTAGTATTTCTTATATTACGTTTATTATAATTATATTAAAGTTATAATATAAACTTTTTTACTTTGCAGTATTTGAGGTCTAAAGAAACGGAGCTTCTTAACTGTTATTTTGGCCCGTTTCTTCTGTTTTCTTTGTCTGCAAATAAATGCAAATAGAAACTTGAAATTTGGGAGAAATGTTGTTAGTTGTTCACAGAAAAAAAAAATTTTTGAAATACTCTTTAACTTTTTCTGAAGCTGTATATATATTTATAGGCAAATACATATATTTTGAAATATAAATATATATTTTAGGTATATTTTCAACCACGACCCCTTTGGCTGTCAAAAATGTCAAACAGATCTTTATGGAACTATTACTAGACCCACCTCACCAAATTACACAAACAACCTCAGTTCTGCCAACATACACATTTGTTCTTGTTGCCTGTTATTGGTGTGAACGAGTGAAAAGGATTCTCTTCAAATGTGTTAAGTGAACTTTTCCATCCTTATTTCCACCCGCAGTCACACTCAGGGGCGCCACCAGGAATTATGGGCCCCATGACAAAAAATCAAATTGGGCCCCCTCTGCGCAGCTGTTGTCACCACATCTCTAGGACCTAACTGTCACTTCAAAAGCTTTACATAAGTCTTATTAAAGGCTTGCAACGGTCTTGCGTCTTGTAGTTCAATACTAGTACTAGCACAATATTTACTGCTGGTGATTTGTACATGCATGCAATTCTATTATGCAGTTCACTATTTGATGCAAGATTAAAAGCAACCATAACAAAATTGCTGTCTCAATGTATTTTTATTGAAAAATTTGACAAAATAGAAAACTATCTTAACAAAATTATTATTATTAATTATTAATGAAAGTTTTAAAAAAGAAAAACGAACAAACTTAAAATTAACATCATCCTCTCAAAACAATGAAAACAGCAGATTTTGATACCTAGCTGCACATACACTCACCTAAAGGATTATTAGGAACCCCTCTTCAATTTCTCATTAATGCTATTATGGTGGTGGTGTAATGGTGTGGGGGATGTTTTCTTGGCACACTTTAGGCCCCTTAGTGCCAACTGGGCATCGTTTAAATGCCACGGCCTACCTGAGCATTGTTTCTGACCATATCCATCCCTTTATGACCACCATGTACCCATCCTCTGATGGCTACTTCCAGCAGGATAATGCACCATGTCACAAAGCTCCAATCATTTCAAATTGGTTTCTTGAACATGACAATGAGTTCACTGTAATAAAATGGCCCCCACAGTCACCAGATCTCAACCCAATAGAGAATTTTTGGGATGTGGTGGAACGGGAGCTTCGTGCATCCGACAAATCTCCATCAACTGCAAGATGCTATCCTATCAATATGGGCCAACATTTCTAAAGAATGCTTTCAGCACCTTGTTGAATCAATGCCACGTAGAATTAAGGCAGTTCTGAAGGCGAAAGGGGGTCAAACACAGTATTAGTATGGTGTTCCTAATAATCCTTTAGGTGAGTGTATTTGCCAACAGGAAAATAAAGTGGACATGTAAAATGGAATTTCCACACCAGGGTTATTATAGTAAATGGTGATTAAATGTATAGGCTAACACCAGACTTTTGCTTTCCTGTAGCTCAATGGTAAGAGCAAGGTTGTGGGTCCGATCCCAGGGGATTGCACATACCTAAGTATAAATGTATAGGTTAATGCAATGTAAGTCGCTTTGGATAAAAGCGTCTGCCAAATGCATAAATGTAAATGTTTTTCTAGCTAGCTAGCTTTTTTTACTATGGACATTAAGCTAACAGGTGAATACCACTCACAGTTGGTACAGTGTGACACCCTTTCCTTTCTCTTTCCTCACTCTATTTTCTCTCCTTCATTTTTTGAAATGAAAAAAACAATGGAACATTGTTGTCAATGTAGTTCTGGCGCATCTACTGACTGCAACTACACACAGTCACTGAGAGAGCTAAGACAGGACCAAACCATTTCATTCAGATACAGGGGGGTGGTCGGTCAATATGGATATTTACTTTTTGTTCAATGGGAATTTGTAACTTTTACTGCCAAAAACGAAGAGATTATTAATCGTATTATTATATAAATATATATAATGCATGATGATGGTTTGATAATAGATTTAACCTATTTTTGGGGCCCCAGTCAGTCATGGGCCCTTGGAATTTTCCTAACTTTTCCCCCCATCTGGCGCCCCTGGTCACACTCGTACCATACTTGATTCACTTAAATTTTCTTAATTATTGAATATATAAATGACTATATTACTGTGCTGCTGCATTAGAGCTGCGACAGTCTCTGTTGTTAATTATGCAAACGTTAGGCTAACATTCACACTTATTCTTTCGCTTTGATTCACATGTTTGTTTGTTTGCACGTGTATACTCGGAATGCGTTGTTTTCAATGTCTGCCCCTGAGTCAGCACTCAGTTAATAATCACGCCACAGTGATTTTAATTGCTCTCTCAATTGATAGAAAACAGAAAGGCTCTAATTAGATGTAATGATACGAGGCACTCTCCGTCACTGCCGAGCTAATGATTTTGCACGCTAGCACCAGCTCTCAGGCTGGATTCTTCACAGGGCAATTTACATATGAAAAGCATGTGCGCTAGCGTGTTTGTATGTGCCCGTGATAGGAGAGAGAGGTTGAACATAGAAACACAAGAGATCAAGTTGGAGAGCATTTGTAAAGAACAATAGAGATGAACAGAGGGATTGGGGAACGTTCGGTCGGCAGGGATGCATGCCACATTGTCTCGATGATGCAAACCGTTTGATGCGTCAGATGTGAACTGTGAGTTGTGTGCTACAGATATGTGTCGTTCCAGCTGACATCTGAGAAAATAGCAGTGCTAAAATACAAAAGCGTAGTTGTTTTCGTAGTGCAATTTTGTTATTATATATATTTGTGAATATGCTCTTCTGTCAAATGAATCTGTCAAAAAGAAGAAGAGTGGGCGAGTTGAAGCAACACAAGGAGAGTGAGATGTAAAGAGAAGGCTTATGGTAATAATATATGGGAATGGGATAAATCATTTCTGGGTTTACAAAAAGATAGACAGTGAAATTGGAACAAAAAATTTGGATGGGAGAGCAAGAAATGTGTGCGTTGGAGAGATGGGTTATGATGCAAAAAGAAACTAGGAGCTGAATGGACCTTGTATTAAGTGCTGGTTGGTTGTTTGGCATATTGCAGGGTGAACCAAGATTTCCGTCTTACCTCATGGCACACAACAACAAAAAATTAAGAGGTGGCGATTTCGTATAAATCTGATGTGAAAAGTATTATTATTATTAATATACATGAAGCTCCACCCCTAATATAAATATCATTTGGGCGAAAGCAGATTGTATAAAATATTACAAATTCATTTAAGTTAGCCATCTCGTAAAATAGATAGGAATTGACATGAAATTGTGTTTTGCGCTTGATAAAATACTTAAAGATTTTCCTTAAATATTTTGTTGCCTATTGTCTACTATTACTAAATAAGGACCTGTGGTATATTTAATCTAAATCAAATTAATGTCTAATTCCTTTATTTCTTTCAAATCAAGTGACCTCGAATCAAATTCCGGTTGGTTGGTCGCCACATCATGAGCAAATCATGTTTATGTTCACTATTGCGTTTATGCTTGAGCACAAGTTGTTCAAAATAATGGGAAGAAAAATAGTCATTCATGTCACTTCAATGATTTTGTTTTTTGGTTATATAAATTATGGCAACGTGCAGAAACTCTATTTTATTTTGCTGGATGATGGCCTCATATTTCTGTCTAAGAGATGTTCTGTGATATTGGCTTCTTGATGCGGTCCTCTCACCAGCTGATTTGTTTCTCTCATCAGTCCCGTGGGTAATTTAGCTAGTGAAATCACACCTTTTCTTTCTCTCCGCTCTTCTTCGATTTCCTGTCCCAACGGTGGCCAATCACACAGCGGTGTCCTTGGGGGCCAGCCTTGGCTCACCCTCTTATATTTATTGTGCTGAAGAAAACCTTTTCTCTCCTTGCCTCTCTCAGGAATCACATGAGACTTACTGGCCGCGCGGCAGCATGGAGTGAAGACGAAAAAATGATTTTTTAGTTACAGTAGTGAATTTGCAGATTAAACTACGGGTTTGTCTGGTTATATGCTTGTTAAATACTGGAGTGAAAGAACAGACACATTTATTTTAGACTCAAAATGTGTGTCAAAGGTGCTCCCTTCAAAGGTTCTTTCTGTGCAATTTCAGTGTTAAGGATGTGACATTTCAATCAAAACTTGAGATATAAATTGTCAGAGAATGTATTTATTATAAATATATGAAATCATCTTCTTATATTTTACTAAACCCCTGATGATAGAGTCCAGACATCAGAAAAATATTAGTCTATTCACAAGTATTTTAAAAGAGAGAAAAATTCCAGCGTTATGGATGTGACAAAAAGGATGCATGTTTTTAAAGGACAACATGCCTTGTAGGATTTCTGTGAATTACAATGTGCAAACCAGGAGCAATAATACCCAACAAACGGAGGAGGGATGACTCTAAACAGACCACAAAATAGTCATTTTATTATACTTTTCATGTGCCCATTTATGAGGAATATGGACCATTTTGGATTTGACAATTCACTTACATGACTATGAAAAATTATGCTTTAAAAACAGCTTTGAAAATCTTAGGAAAGACTTTTCATGGGTGTTTAAACAAACAAATATTGACATCCGACATATCAGTATGGTGAAAACCTGTGGTAAAAGTTTTTTCAACTTAGGTTGACATTTGCATGAAATTGCCCTTGTATATTCTGATAATATTACAAACAGTAACACAAGTTGCAAGCTCAAGAAACTCAACTCTATATCTGAGCATTAGTTAGACAGCATGGCATGAAATTGTTCATGGCATATTTTGCCCCCCGCCCCACTTTAACGGACAACACACTGGAAAGCTTGTTGATGCTTTTATGTTGAAAGGCTTGTATATGACTGGAAGGCATGAGGATGTAAGGTAATGGACCCATTGTAAGTTAAGCATGTGATGGGCTGTGCTTGGGGTCCACAATATTTCATCTGTTGAACTTTTGTGAACTACAGGGTTACTTACTCACAGGTCCCCCTGAGACTTTATTTAAAGTTTGTGATATTAACATTTTTACTTGCTTGATTGTGTAATTGTTCTGTTTGATAGTTTTATTTTAAATCAAAACCCAGATATTTTAATTAAATTCTGCATTGACATTTTCATCAAAATCTTATGATATGCCCTGCAGTTCCCTGACAAACCTATAGATGTTTGCAAACCCCCAGCTGGAAAACCCTGATCTATGGTCTTATTTAAAGAGTAAAAAGGTTTAGCATTTGGTTTATTTTATTGGTTGTATTACTATCTATGTATTACTAAAGTGCATGGATGCGTGTGTCTACTTGTGTCTGAGTATGTGTGTATGTATATGTTTGTGCATGTGTGTGTGTGTGTGTGTGACTACAGAGCCTGGCTAATTCAGATGAGGGAGCGTGGCGGTTATCACAGAGAAACACGCCACAGTGAGTCTATGCATGCTTTTGTTTCATTACAGTCCGTATTTTAATGAGCTCGGCCTATCGCTACAGTGCTGCACGCTACAGCAGCTTTTCACGCGGGACAAGTGTGACAACAACCCACTTCTCCAACCCAGCAGATTACCCACAACTCACACACATCCATATATTAACATTCTCCCCAAAACATCTCGCACGAAACCTGCAGACGAGGTGAGACCGTCATGGTTTTAATGTACAAGGTTTTGCTTGTATGGTTGAGACATGTGATGAGCTCACGTGACAGTTGACAGAGAAGCAAACAAGATGTCAAATAAATGCATGAATCTAACACAAAAAATATCATTTTTTAAAATATGGTTTTATATATTAAGGGGATGTCATTCAGATTCGATTTATAGGACTAGGTGTTATTATTTTTTAACATTATTTAACCATCTGTTTATATTTTTTAGTCCAGACATGATAAAAAACTCAGTCTATTCATGTTTGCTATAGATGAGGGAAATAAACATGTGCCAAGGGTGTGACAAAAGAGGAGATTTCTATGAATCATTAGCAATAATACCCAACAACTGTTTATAGAACATAAAATAATATTTTCGTGTGTCAATTTATGAGGAAGATGGACATTCTGAAAGCAACACTTATCCAACTAAGGTAAATCATGCTTTAAAACCTTTGAGACCTCACTTGCGACCAAACCACCAATGACATCTGAGCTATATCACCATTTCCCTGTTTTGTATACCTTGTCGTTTACTAGCTTTGGTAATTATATTGAAAAATTGAACTGAATAACATTAAGATGTAGTAATATCGGCTATTGCGTTGAGACACAGAGTCATAGCTATAAAAGAGCTAGTATTCTTTTGCCTTTATTCTTCCAGATAACCGAAGTAAAATGGCATTAGTGTAATAAACAGAAGAAAAAAAAAAGAAAAGTTTGTGTTGTGTGTTTTGTTGTCAATTGCCGCATTCATGCAAAATATAAAGACATTTGACTTTGTTTTACTTACCGCCTGCAGTTCATGTCTGGCATCTTTTAGTGATGGACCGCTCCATCTATCAGTTGTAAACAATCTGCATATTCAGCATCATATCCACCGTTTTTATTACATACATCACTGATATGCCATGAACAAACAAACACACCTCATCTTCTCTCACTATCGCAAAAATAATGAGCCGCAGTTGCAGGCCCACATCGCAGCCAATCTTGAAGCAGCGCAGACAGTTTTGATGGAAAGCGGGTCTTCCAATCGCTCATTGGTTGACACGTTGGCAGGCTGTTTCTTTCGCCCTGCCGTAGGCTTGCTTTTCCGGTCCCAATAAGGCACTAAGAAAAGTTGTCACATAAACAGATTTTCATGTTCACAAAAAACTTTACGAAACCAATACGAACCTTGGGGGAGTGTATCGAGCACAGAAATATTAATACGTACAACTCGTTTTTTGACAAGTTGACCATGTTAAGCATGCAAGCTTAACATTTTATAGAAGTCAGAATGCATGAAACAGCGTTCAATCACTCCTTGAAACTTCTAATGCATGTTCTTCCTTTTAGAGATTCAGATTGTTTTTATGGACGGTTTTAGCAACAACAATATTAACAAACGTTGTGTGGCCCAAACTAAGACCTCCGTAAAGAACCAAGAAGTGTTGAGTAGTTATAATATTGTAATTTATTTTAATCTAATACAATTAATATACAATCAATATAAATGAAATACAAATAAAATAAATTGCTATATTATAACCGAACACAAACCAAAAGGTAACTTGGGCCAGCCCGTGTCCGATGAAACTGTCTATAGTGCAGCATGTGCAGGTCTTAGGTTAGTGATAGTAAAAGTAGGTCGTTTTTTTTATTCCCACTTCAGAAATGAAGCACAGCTCTGTCTTAAAACACATTTTCACTGCTTCAAAAAAACGAGGCATGTAAAAACGCTTCACACAGTGTTTACAGTCACTGCAGCACACCGCCAAGTGTGTATGAGCGGGAGAACCTGGTTTACGTCTCTATGCATAATTGTATTATTAATTCTGCCTGCAATGGAATATTGCAGGAAATTAGTGCGAGGGATTTTTCTTTGAGGGACAGTGGGTCCAATTAAACGCTGCCCCCCTTTTCTTTATTAATAATAGCAGCCTTGAAAAGAAGTCTGAGTCGACTGGCGTCTTTTTGCTGGGAAGTTATCAGCGCGGAGCAGACGCGGAGCTGGTTTCACATGGCTGAATGCTCACTCAATGGTGAACATACACCATAGCTAGGGCCACTCTGTCTGAATAAAGAAGTAACCTCCCGAACGAGGCTACAGTCTCGCGCGCACACACACACATTACCGTAAACACAGAAGGGTAGTTATTTGTTATAACAGACCGCAATTTCATTTGAAAGTATTGAAGACACCTCATGTGTGAAGCTGCGGTCTGTTTCCTTTGAGGACGCTATGCCAGCCGTCAATCTCAGTGCATCAAAAGGCTGCAGATTCCTCTAGAACTTCATATCAAACCAGTTGACCTTAAACTAATTAACTCCGTAAAAAAGCCCCTCTCTGAACTCCCGGTCCTTTGTTTTAACCTGACTCAAAAGACAAGGGTGAAGGAGAGGAAGTTATACTGAGAAAAGAACAAATATTATTTAATATCATTAGCATAAACGAATGAGGGCAGCAGCCTCCTTAAAGCACTAGCGGCTTGTTAATGCCACAGCTGAGCCACCTGCCTGAGAGCAAAGCTCAGGACCAATCACAGTCTATTCTTCAGAACAGCTCGTTAGCTTCAATTGACGCTTAATTAATCGTTGGTTGATTCAAGTAATTAATCTGTCTTCTCGTTTTTATACTCCTTTAATACGAGATGTGAAAAAAAGTATTGGGATGTGAACAGCTTGACGAGTTGTCAAGGGTATTCTGATAAGATGCCAGAAGTACTGTGGTTACATGTAAAGAATATCGATAGGTATTGTGATTATTTGGAAGAGCGTTGGGATATAAAGAGTGTTGTTATTAAACATAAACGTTGCGATATAACAAAATATTGCAAACAGTATACTTCTATATATTGTAATAATGTAAATATTGTGGTAAGATATTAGAATGATTGATTAAACGTTCCGAGCATTGCAGTAGAAGTTTTTTTGATTATCGGCTGGTTTCACAGACAAGGTTTAAAGTTGTCATGAACTGGCCTTATTTATTGTTTTATACCATTGTTTGAGGACTACTTATGACATTTGCGTAGTTTTTACATTCAAAAACATCCAAATCAATAAGTAATAGGCTATTTTCTACCTGGGTTTGGAGGCCGGCTCAGCGACAAACGCTCAGCTTTACTGGGCATGCCGCATTGAAGACTTGGAAATAAAGGCCCACTGCTATGATTGGATAGGAGTTTGCGTCGTAAACTTAGTTGGAGACTTGAATTTTGGGTTGGACACGTAACGTTAGGTTACACATTATCAGCACATATCAAGCGATCTCTAACAAAGCGTGAAATGAATTGAGCAAACGCTCAATGTTTTACCCACCTAAGCAGGATTGTCTTTAAAAATAAACTTCAACCACGCATTACTAATGTCGGAATCCGAAGGAAGATTATGCGACTGTGTTCTTCCACAACCAGCCAAAACATCTTTATTGCTTGCACACTCTATCTGGTTCCGCGCCACTTGTGTTTACTTTAGTACTGTCATGCGTGAACCAGTGGGCGGGGCTAAAGAAGTAGTCGTTGATATTCTTCTGTGGAGGCGATGTTCAACCTATCAATGTCGTCATAGACAGGTGCATTCCAGGACCTGCTGTTAGCTGGGCCTGGTGTCAATAACAGATGTGATCTCAGTAACAAGGGCGTTTTCAGTTCTGACACTTACAGGATGTTCGCTCCAATACGATTACCTCTTATATAACAAAAGCTTGGGTTAAAATGTATGTCTTAATTCATGACACCTTTAAGGCTTGTCCCAGACTAAAAAAAAGTTTGAGCTGTCTTTACTGAAAATAATGTGCCCTAAAATATCGTTAAACATCAGTGCCATTGTCTCGAGATGCACACAAGTAATGTTTTTTTTTTTAAGTTACTTAAATATCCTAAATAACATGAGGCAAAGTCCTGATTTAAGCTAAGCCTTGTTCGTGAAACCGGGCCTAAAAGTATTGCAGAAAGATGTAAGGGTTATGAGTTGTGAAGGGTATTGTAATTGTAGTGTTAAATATTGTGATATAAGCCAATAGAAAGAAAAAGTTTAGGCTTAAATGTATTGTTAACTATTGTAATTATATGCAAGAGTGTAAGGGAAAGAAAAATAGACAGACACGTGCGCGCACACACAAAATTGGGTTTCTGTTTTATGGGAACTTTCCATTGACAATGTTTTTTATACTGTACAAACTGTATCGACCACTTCCCAACATGTAAATACTGGTCCAGAAGCACGTCTGGCTTCATTTTTTATTTTGTGATTTGTTCCATTTTTGCGACACATAATTAAATTAACATTTTGAATCGGTAAAACAGGAAGTGTTGTTATATGGGTTTGTGTGCCGCGTGTAAACCTCTTGTAAGTTGCTTTGGATAAAAGCGCTGCTAAATGCCTAAATGTAAATGTGTGTGTGCAGTATGTACAGTATATACATACACACAGACAAGGATTGTGATTACCTACAGACATTGTTTTACTCCATTTAGTCCTTTCACTCCTTTCTACTCATTTGTGCAGAGTCTGGTAAAAATTTGTCAGGACAGATGAGAACCAGGTTACACCTCAAATGAGGCATGTTGTGATTAGGTGAGAGAAAAAGGTGTCTCGACACATTCAGAAGTTTCTGCTGATGCACAGGAGAGATAGTGGAGCTTCTGGGAACAATAAACTTTCACATAGGATAAAATGCAAAAAGCTGTATCATGATCTTACAACACATGCAGAGTATTATGTCACGTTAATGACTCTTCTTAATTTCACTTATTGCCAAGTTTACTGGGAACATTCCAAGGTATTATGCTGAAGTACTGAAGTGTAGGATGTAGCAGATCATATACACATTCCATCAATAGTAAACTGGATTTTCAGAGAGAGAATCATAGGTGGATGGATGATTTGGAGGCTGTTTGGGGACTCCATTGACCGAAGATAATGTGCAGATGTCAGGATTCCCATATTTTCATCTTCTCATTTTGTTCCTAATTAATTCCTAACTCATTATGCTCTCACCGGCTAATTTGTACCCACAGATGATTTGATTAAACCTGTCTCTATGCTAATGAGTGTGTTTTTTTTACGTTTTACTGTTTACTGTGTGCCTGAGTTGTTGTGTGTGTGTGCTTTTTTTCATATCCTAAACCTGAAAGCCCACCAACTCATGGGGACTCGTGTAACCTTGGGGACCAAAGTTGAGGTCTCCATAGGCAAATCGTACAGAACAATATTTTTTTTAATCTAAAAATGCAAAAGGTTTTCTATGCTCTTTAGATTTAGGCGTTGGGTTAGGGAAAGGGGATAAAATAAATAGTTTGTACAGTATAAAAATCATTACGCCTATGGAATGTCCCCACGGAGATAATAAACCAGACGCGTCTGTGAGCGTGTGTGTCAAACAGCGTAATCACATTTAGGCTTCATACACTTTTCTAAAATGTTCTCTTTGACTGTATTTGACTCTATCTGTTTCTCTTTCTGTCTCACTCTCTCTGTCTGTCTCTGTGTCTGCCAGAGAAAGCTGACTTGTGAGGACAAATGTGTGCAGTTCATCAGTCGGGTTGAGATTTATCAGATGAAAAGAAACTGATGAATAAAATCTCCAAACACGAACCATTGCTGAAAAATCCAATTAAAAACTTATTTAACGTTCCGAAACCAGGACGAAAAAATGTGTCATTTAAATATTTCAGTGATAACTCTTGGAGAAAAGTACAAGGGAGGATTTTTCCTCAAGAAAAAAGTCGTCGACAACATCAGCCCCTAACTCGTTTTGTCTAGAAGATTCAAAGATGGTTTCAAAGCTTAACATTGTGGAGTTTTAACAGCAAAGTTTTAATGCAGGGTAAAACTAATTGAATGACAGACTTCTTCTCATACAAATCTACTCTGTTAGTTGTCTGTGTGCGTGTGTGTGTGTAGGTGTGTGCGTGCGTGCGTGCGTGTGTGTGTGTGTGTGTGTGTGTGTGCATGTGCCTGCGTGTCTACTCATGCGTAAGCAAGTTTCCAAATTTCAGGCTTTCCATATATGGTTGTTTGACCTACATATTCAGATCAGATCAGATACATGCACGTGCTTTGACAGAGGAGCTCACACAGTAGAGAAACTGTCTTTTCAAATTATGCTCTTGTTTTAACTTGTATATATGTGAGTCTGCGCACAGACATTTTTATCATGGGTTTGTGCCACATTTAGCACATTCTTTTTTGCATATTTCAAAATTCCTAACATAAATATTTGATGGTAAATCTTTAGATCTATGTGATGATGTTTAATTAATTGTTGTTGGCAAAATAAAGGATTTTTGAACATCTGATGTTGGCTCTTAGCTTTTTAGCTTCTGATATTATTGATGTGCTGAGAGGGATGGATACTCTGCTGATGAGCGTGACGTCTTAAATTATGCTGTCCCATCTCCATCGCTCGGTCTTTACACACACACGCAACCACAATTATAGCTTACACCTAAAGTAAATATATTTGAAATAGATGTATTTTGCTTGTGTTTTATTGTTTTATTGATATTGAAGCAGTTACGTTGTTTGAGTTAAAGAAATTTAATTGTATTGAATTGTTTCAATTAAAAATCATGCGAATATACAAACAGCAAAAGGGGCCTTTTAATTCCAACTTTAGTGTGGGTTATAGTGGAATAAATCGAAAAAAGTTGCACTAATATTCTTGCTTTTTTAAGAAAACATATATTAGAAAAATGCTTAATAAAGCATCAAATTTATATCCAATCAAAAAATACAATGTCTGATATACACTGAACTAATATACAGATTCAGATGATATAAATTGAAGATTCAAAACTTGCAGTCAAGTTGAAAAGGAAAATATTTCAAGAAAGAACTTGAAATTTACTACAATTAAACTAGTTAATACATATATAATAATTTAATAATGATTTAGGCAAAATTAACTGTGTGCAATGAGATAGCAAGCTAGAACATTGTTAAAGGTTATTTTATCAAAGTGTGTGCGAGCATGTTCAGTGTGTTCACGTGTATGTGATGGAGACTGTGATGTGGAATGATGCAGTGTCATTTCTTAGGATAAAAGGACCACAGGCCTTCCTACCAAAGCAGAATGTGCAAGCGAGAGAGAGACTTAATTTTATTAAGTCCAAAATTAATAAATAAAAACCATAACCCTAAAAGCTAATGCTGTACAGTAGCACTTAAAACATTTTACCAAGAGGGTCACTTCATTAAATATTGACCTCCTGTCTGAAACCTCTCCATAAGAACACTGTGATGTGACGGAAGCTAAAAACAGCAGGATGTAAGCTAGGGTAGAATGATGCAGTTCTTATCAAACATGGTGAGTGTGTGAATACGGTGTGTATGGGGGTTTTATAAAATGTCCATATACAAAGTAATTAAACGTGTCTAAAAATCTGACTACTGAGGACATTTTAGGTTGTCGCAACTTGTAAAAATCATTTCAATCATGTCCACAGATTGGTGGAGGAGTTGGGTTAGGAAAAACAAAACAGTTTAAGTATATAATGGAGGTCCATCTCCTGTCTGTCCTTATATGTTAAAATATGTAAATTGTGTGCGTGTGTTTGTGTGTGTCATGGTTCCACTACCATGTCATGTTTTATTCTTGTCTCAAGTGGAGCCATGGCATTGCCTGATGGTTTTGTGTGAGGAGAGATATTTTTGACCCTTGCGGTCTTCCATACTCTCCTCAAGTCGCGTCATTGCCCAACCCTCCTGTTTCATAGTTAGTGTTAATTACCTCCCCTATAAAGACTCCTCATGTTTCTTTGTCTCGTTGCTCGTGCATTGAATGTGTTTATGCTGAATGTGATTACGTGTTCTGGTACGTTGTATGCTGTATGCTACATCTATGCTAAGTCGTTGTTTCCTGTTTCCTGTTTCCCCCGTGAGTAGTGAGTGTTAGTTTAGTGTTCGTTCCAAGTGTTTGTTTTCTTAGTTTAGTTGGTTAGTGTCCTTGTCTTTATTTATATATATATTATCCTGTCTTGTTTTCCCCCTCGTGGGTTTTGTTTTACCTGTTTGGTTAGTCTTGTTATTTGTTAAATAAATCTGTTAACCCCTTCACCTCCTTGTTTGTTCCTGCCTCTGCCTGCACCTGGGTTCCCACGCCATGTCTCACACCGAGATTCATGACAGAATGCACGAGCCAAACCGAACCCAGCAGGCAGTCGAGGTGAACTGCTTGCGGTCCCGCCAGGCACGCCACCTCTGCGGTATCCGCCAAGGTAACGACGACCTGGGGACCTACGTTGATAGGTTCCTCGATGCCGCAGAGGAGGTGGTCTTTGGGGAGGAGGAGTTGGCGGTGTTGTTCAGCCGCGGCCTCAGGGATCCTCTGTCACCAGCGGAGATGAGGATGCTGAGACCGCTGGACTTCGATGTCGTGTGGCGGTATGCCACGAACAGGTCGGAGTCCAGGGTCCCAGTTCAGTCCTGTTTTCCATCTCCGCTGGTCGCTATCCCGGAGGGTCGTACCCTGCAGGTCGGGGTTATTGGCATCACCGCTCCCTCCGCCTCATCCGCAGCAGTTTCACCGCCACCATCTGGTCTCCGTGGCAAGCGGGGGAGGAGAACTTCTTCGGGGTCTTCCTCTGAGGCCTCCAACCCCGAACCAGCTTTGCCCTTCACGTCCTTCCTTCAGCCGACCACCAGACGGGTGGCTCGGCTGAAGAAGAAGAGACAACGGAGGGCAGACAGGAGTCCTGTGGTCCCGAGTCCTGTGGTCCCGAGTCCTGTGGTCCCGAGTCCTGTGGTCCCGAGTCCTGTGGTCCCGAGTCCTGTGGTCCCGAGTCCTGTGGTCCCGAGTCCTGTGGTCCCGAGTCCTGTGGTCCCGAGTCCTGTGGTCCCGAGTCCTGTGGTCCCGAGTCCTGTGGTCCCGAGTCCTGTGGTCCCGAGTCCTGTGGTCCCGAGTCCGGTGGTGTCAAACCCCAAATATTTTTTGGGGGGGCGCTGTGGGAAGGTGACTGTCCGTCCGGCACCGAGCCCGGCCCAGCAGCCGCCAGAGGTCGCTGCCCAGCCGCCGTCAGAGAGCGCTGCCCAGCCGCCGTCAGAGAGCGCTGCCCAGCCGCCGTCAGAGAGCGCTGCCCAGCCGCCGTCAGAGAGCGCTGCCCAGCCGCCGTCAGAGAGCGCTGCCCAGCCGCCGTCAGAGAGCGCTGCCCAGCCGCCGTCAGAGAGCGCTGCCCAGCCGCCGTCAGAGAGCGCTGCCCAGCCGCCGTCAGAGAGCGCTGCCCAGCCGCCGTCAGAGAGCGCTGCCCAGCCGCCGTCAGAGAGCGCTGCCCAGCCGCCGTCAGAGAGCGCTGCCCAGCCGCCGTCAGAGAGCGCTGCCCAGCCGCCGCCCGAGTCAAGCCCGGTCCAGCCACCGGCACCAAGCCCGGTCCAGCCACCGGCACCAAGCCCGGTCCAGCCACCGGCACCAAGCCCGGTCCAGCCACCGGCACCAAGCCCGGTCCAGCCACCGGCACCAAGCCCGGTCCAGCCACCGGCACCAAGCCCGGTCCAGAGGAGACCGTCAAGTCCGGCTGCCCAGCCGCCGTCAAGTCCGGCTGCCCAGCCGCCGTCAAGTCCGGCTGCCCAGCCGCCGTCAAGTCCGGCTGCCCAGCCGCCGTCAAGTCCGGCTGCCCAGCCGCCGTCAAGTCCGGCTGCCCAGCCGCCGTCAAGTCCGGCTGCCCAGCCGCCGTCAAGTCCGGCTGCCCAGCCGCCGTCAAGTCCGGCTGCCCAGCCGCCGTCAAGTCCGGCTGCCCAGCCGCCGTCAAGTCCGGCTGCCCAGCCGCCGTCAAGTCCGGCTGCCCAGCCGCCGTCAAGTCCGGCTTCCCAGCCGCCGTCAAGTCCGGCTGCCCAGCCGCCGTCAAGTCCGGCTGCCCAGCCGCCGTCAAGTCCGGCTGCCCAGCCGCCGTCAAGTCCGGCTGCCCAGCCGCCGTCAAGTCCGGCTGCCCAGCCGCCGTCAAGTCCGGCTGCCCAGCCGCCGTCAAGTCCGGCTGCCCAGCCGCCGTCAAGTCCGGCTGCCCAGCCGCCGTCAGCACCAAGCCCTGTCCAGCCGACGATCCAGTCGGCCTTCCAGCCCTGGTCCAGCCTGGCATTCCAGCCGAGGACTAGCCCTGCAGTCCTGCAGGGGACTAGGACAGTTCCCCCCAGGACTACCCCTGTCAAGTCCCCTGGGGCTCCGCGCCCTGGCGCGTCCCCAAGGGCTGGAACTTTCCCACCCAGCCCTCCCCCTTCTGGACTTCCTGTGTTTTCTTGTTTGCCCCCGCCCCCCCTCCCATGTCTGTTATTTTTGTTATCTCACCCCAACCCTTTCGTAATCATGTCTTGTATGCCTCTTGTTATGTTTAGCTTGTCTGTCTGGTTTTTGTCCTTGTCTAAGTTAGTCTTGTCTTGTTAGTGACCCCTTGATGAACACCTGGAGGTGTTCATTAAAGGGGGGGCTTATGTCATGGTTCCACTACCATGTCATGTTTTATTCTTGTCTCAAGTGGAGCCATGGCATTGCCTGATGGTTTTGTGTGAGGAGAGATATTTTTGACCCTTGCGGTCTTCCATACTCTCCTCAAGTCGCGTCATTGCCCAACCCTCCTGTTTCATAGTTAGTGTTAATTACCTCCCCTATAAAGACTCCTCATGTTTCTTTGTCTCGTTGCTCGTGCATTGAATGTGTTTATGCTGAATGTGATTACGTGTTCTGGTACGTTGTATGCTGTATGCTACATCTATGCTAAGTCGTTGTTTCCTGTTTCCTGTTTCCCCCGTGAGTAGTGAGTGTTAGTTTAGTGTTCGTTCCAAGTGTTTGTTTTCTTAGTTTAGTTGGTTAGTGTCCTTGTCTTTATTTATATATATATTATCCTGTCTTGTTTTCCCCCTCGTGGGTTTTGTTTTACCTGTTTGGTTAGTCTTGTTATTTGTTAAATAAATCTGTTAACCCCTTCACCTCCTTGTTTGTTCCTGCCTCTGCCTGCACCTGGGTTCCCACGCCATGTCTCACACCGAGATTCATGACAGTGTGTGTTTGAACGTGTGAATATGTTAGTGGAGACCTAAACCTGAATGCAAACCAACTCATGTGTGTGTGTGTGTGTGTCTGGGGGTGGGGGTGTATTGCAGGTGTCCGTAAAGAATATGTACAGTTTACTGGAGAAATTAGTCGTATACTCATAATACAACAACGTCCTCAGACACTATAGACAGCTTGTTTCCCATACCGTGAAGATTTGTCTTTTTATCCTAATGTAAAAATCCTAAGGTAACATTTAATTTAGCTTAAAATAAACTAAAAAGATGAAAAAAAATTGGATTAATAGTATAAATAAAATATATTATAACTGCTTATAACTATTAATGTTGTTAATTTAATATAAACAACATATGATTCATATTACAGACACAAATTATGGACATAAGATATTTAACATGGCTTTACACTTTACTCTTAAAAAAAGATTAAAGACAATCCAAGAAATGCTTAAAGAATGTATTATGAAATATTTTAGCTATATAATCATAATTCTTCTAAAATCTATATTTATGATGAAGTAAACAATATAGATATACACACAATATGTACACCTGACAGCTATATTATGTATTGTACATACGTATGTATTTGTACACTAATGTGTTAAATATGTTAAATAATGCACGCCTGTAGAGTACGTTACAAAATGTCCCAATGTCACCCTTACCTTATCATGAAATGAAGTGCTGTTCTCTCTCTGAATATTCACTTTGTTTGTTTGTGCTTCAGTAAATTTGGGAATAAATTCAATGTGACCTCTATGGCCTCTTTGACCTGTTATCACCATGGTGACCGTGCTCTAGCGACCAGAGTCATCAATCAGACAGGGTGACAGCTCATCTGTCCCCTGCATCGCACATACCAGGCCCTCCAGCCAGATGTTTGTGTGACAGGACAAAATAATGGCTTCTCCGATCGATGGAGCTTGTGTGTATGTGTGTTGATGTCAAAAATCTAACTCTGACATAGTCATGATGGCGTTTCAAGATTGTACATGTGACAGTAAGATAAAAAGGAATGTTCAATATATATTCATATTGATAGTTATGAAAAAGAAAATAAACTGTTAAACCTAAAATATTTAATGAAAGAATGTGAAGATGTATTGTATGCATAATCTGCTTTTTTTATTATGGTTTTGAAACTAATTACTCAATTATATGCACATAAAAATCTAAAAACACACACAAAAAAAGATTTAATGCACTTCATAGTAAATATACAGTTTGTAATTGTCAAAATTCAAGAAATGATATTGAGTCGAATAAAACGTCAATATTGTGAAATTCCTTTTTTATAAAAAACCCAAAAGATGATTCATTAATAAGCTGTTACTTTATAAAGCCTCTTGATTTCTGTGTACATCTTTATATTTGAAATCTCAGTTTTACGCAGTTTCTGGCTCGGTGAAGAACAAAGTGCTGCTCCTTTAAGAGGTTTGAATTTGACTTTAAAGTGGGTCACAGTAAAAATATCTTCAACAATTATTCATGCAGCCCCCCCACCCCCTTTCTATATCTCCTCTTCTTCTCTCTACAATCTGCATGCTGCCGCAGTGCTCGAGAGCAGAGAAGACATGATTCTTTTGTCAAATGCACATCTGATGAAATGTTGGTGTAACAAACTGTTTCTTTCTCAGTAAACGTCTCCACTCAGCCGGTTATTACCATCTTGTCCACGTCCTGCCTTCTGCACTACCAGTTGTTGTTTTTATTATCGAGTGTTTTGATGCTGAGACAGTAATACTGTGTTGGATGCGGCGTCAAGATGCTGTGATTGACGTGTCCCTCGGCCAACAGAGAAACTTCAATATTTAGGTGGATGATGGCGAGCATGCTCAGTCGGTGCAGGGCTGTGCGTTAGAGGGCGGCTAAGCATGTGATTAGTGCGGGAGTGAATGGTACAGCGCTGCAGCATTTGGGAGCCCGTCTCTCCGCTCCCTGTAGGTTTAAACTGAACATCTTCAAATTAGTCAGAGAGAGATCAAAGCAACCCTCACCATCCTCATTCAGAGCAAGGCTTTGAACTACCTCCTCCCTCTCCAGTGTATGTATGTGTGTACGTGAGAGAGCGAGAGCGAGAGATAGGATGGTGTTCTGGTATGGAAATGAGTGAAATCTCATGAGTGTGTTTGAGAGAGGTGAGAGAGCTTCTTTTTGATCACGTGTAGGCTGTGTTCTGTCTCTCATTCCCTATGTGTGTGTGTTCATATTAATTCCTGCTTTGGTTTCGCTTGAAATGCACAGATATGCAATCATTTTATTCCTTGCAAATGTTTTAGTCTTTGGCTCAATTTGTTGTAATTTGAAGTCATTCAATATTTTAACTTGTCTGTCAGAATTAAAACATTTTATATTCGCCCCAAATGCAATATGTACGAAGAGAATTTTGACTTTTTATGTACATCTCATTCAAGTTTGCTAAATATATACACACAAATATGAAAGTGTTTGTAAAAGAGAAATACAAAACATTAGAGTTAATACGTGGTTTTCTTACTCTGTGTCACTGTTGCACATCCACATTAGAGAAATAACATTATGCATCTTATTGGTTTTTTGTTTTGATGTGAAATCGTCCACTGTAGGGAGAAGCTTCGCTCTAATGACCAAAATCATAATTCCAATGAGAATTCAGATGAGAGAGATTACTGCTAATAAAAAACATGCAGCCTAATGATCTGCGAGGTTCGGAGAGAGATGCATGTCAGGTTTACACAATCGACTTATCTGATTTAATGTTTTATGTGAATCATTCCCTCACTTTCTCGTGCTTCTCGTCTGATTCAGTCTACACCTGTCTTCTCGAATGTCTCTCGCTCTGTTTCTGTGACGGTGTGTGTTCAACAGATGGAGATTATCTCAGTGTGATGATTGAGGAGTGATGAGGATGCGCTGGGGAACAGAAGTTTGGCTAAAATGAGGACTCTCTTCACCTGTCCTCTGGTCAGTTAATCTCGCTTGGACATTTTATTGTCACTATGGTGGTGATGTGTAGGGAAAACACAATCTCAATAGTGAAACATGTATGGAATTTACTACAAACAAAAAGTCTCAAGGTTGTGTGTGAGATTGTATGAGATTATAGGCGTTCTGTAGGTTTGTCAACGTGTCGATTAAAGGGATAGTTTAGCCATGAAAAAATGTCACAATTTATTTACATTCACGTTGTTCAGAAACTGTTTTTGACATTCTTTTGTGAAACACAAAATAAGATATTCTGAGAAATGTCTCTGTGGTTTTGTGTCTATACAATGGAAGTCAATGGGAGCCAGTGTTGTTTGGTTACCAACATTCTTCAAAACATCATGTTTTGAGAAGATATGAATCATACAGGTTTGAAATGACATTTTGGTGAGTAAATTTTAAAACATTGTTGTTGAACTGTCCCTTTAAGACATATCTCCAAAATCAACGCAAATCCCTCACTGTTTCAGCTATTTTAGCTCTTTTCATATAGCAACTATTGAGGGAATTAAACGGTCACTGTTTAGAGTCACAAAGATAATTTGAGAAGCATCAATCCCTGTACAGGGACTCATTTCCTGTGCCATAGTCAACAATAGCTTGTTAATACAGGTCTTGGCAGCTGCTGCCCCCTTGAGGTCACTTGTCACGACTGCGGTATCTTCAGTGGGATACATAGTCCTCAAGTGGCATGTCACCTTGCAGTAGTCTAGCCTGCGGTTGCTGTGGCAACAGGGAGCCGCAGACCAACCTCACTGCATGCGTGTCAATACACCACGCTTAGTTTTGTGCGCTTGAATATATTTACCTTAAAAGGTTGGAGGTTTGATGTTAGCTTTACTACCGCAGTGTGCCCGTAAAATCTGGTTTCGTTCTTAAGACGAAAGGCCTGTTTTTATATTCGGTCCAGACAATTATTGTTGGTCATTCTTTACTTGTGCACCTATGTGACCCAGCATCTACTAGTCAGATAAGTCATGTTTTGTCTCATAAAGCCAACTTAGATCTGTTCCTGAATTTCTCCTGTATTGTATTTTGTTGTTACGCGACACATGGTATCACGTATCTCATGTAAGAACATTATGAACGTGCCCCAGAAATATATTTCGATGCAAAATCTTTTGTCACATTTGTGATCGGCGCACTAACAGTCACCTAGCAACAACAAAATAAAAGCGCGAGAATTCTGGTGCATTCGCCGCGTGCGCTTTCTTAAAGAATGCTGCACCGCTTATCCGAGATGCGCTCTCACACACAACCGCGTGTTTGCCATCATCACTATGGAAATGTAACCAGAGCTCGAGGCCTACTATTTAGTTGCATGTATGAGAGAGATTAAGCCCATTTGCACTTTAGGCTCAGACCATTACTGCGCTTTTTGCCTTGGCTTGTTGTCAAGATGTTCAAAGTAAGAGGATAGAGTGGGTTTGTACAGGTATTGTTATCTCGCCTGCCTGACACACACATCTATAAAATCATACACAAACTAACTGCACAAGATGACTACTTTCTGATGTGGAAAATGGTTTGAAGACGCAGGGAAAAAAATAAGAATGCTGTGAAATGTGCGACCTCTCTCACAATAGCCAAGGAGGCCTATAATTTCATGGCGTGTTAGGACAGCAGTCTCGTCTCTGGCGGCTGTGGCCGGAGGGTCTGATATCACACACTGAATGATAACTCTCTGAGAAGCACTCACCTCCACTCTGAAAAAAATCACACACTGCTACCGCCCAAGCAAAGGGGAATAGCCTGGAACAAGAGAGATAAAAGAGGTCAGCCTCTTTGTTTGTCTAGCCATCCCGACGTCTGTTTATCTGTGCTTTTAAAGCACACACAGTTGTTTTGCAGTTATGCTTGATGCCATGCATAAACATCAAACAGTCTTATTTATATATTATCATATGTATTTATTTACACACATTTTCCCCAAAGCTAAGCATACTCCTGCACATTTTGCATAAGCCAGGATACACATGCAGACAGTCTCTGTATGTGGGGATTGTTATTTTTATTACAATGTTTGTACATTTTAATGAATTCTGTTTCTTTGTAGCGCAATGCTGCAGTGTTTGCTGTGTCAATGTTGTTTACACGATTGTTTAACAACAGCGCCCTCTTCTGTATTATATGAGAAAGCACAAACACAGAAATGAGTGTAAGCAACTCAACACATTTTTTTGGGTTTCAGTTACTGCATGGGCTTGGACTTTTACTAGAAATGGGAAAACTAAATGGATCAGGAGTCACAGACCGTATACATGTACAAAATCTGCAGAGACTATAAACAGCTGTAGCTTGTGTTTCATGCCGAGAATTTGTCAATTTGCTTCAGCTGTACTCAAACACTAAACTTTTCGTTTAATTACAACAGTTTAGATGTAGAACAGCAACAAACATTTATCTTGAACATACTTGTTTTTTTAGTGCAAAGGTCCGATGACATAATTCCTCAAGTGAAAATATTTTGAGATGTAAAGTCATAGCCTTTAAGTTTATTTTCCACGTTATAAACTCTTTTATAAGTTGTCATTATTACAATATACACAACATCGTGTATTGCTGAGTATTTTCGTAAATATTAGCAACAATCATCAAAAAAGTCCAGCGTTACATTGGATTTGTTAAACATCTGTCGTGTTGTATTATTCCTAAATTATCACAAGATGGCAGTGCATCATTGTTACGTACGACGTCAGATTTCTTGAGCGATCAATTTTGACTTGCTTAAATGTATTTGATATTTGATGCGTTAACCCTAATCATAAGTAAGTTTTAACATTCCTTTAATGTTCAGCTTTTAAACGCATTTTTTCTGTAACAATGCAAACTAAACTCTCAAAAATGAGAGCATCTTATCAGAGCCATGGTTTGATATGTGTGGCAGCCTTGTCCTGTTTATACAGCAGATGAATAAAATACATTGCTTTTACTTTAAGTCAAAATTACATCTTAACAGATATCTTAAAGTTTTTTAGCTTGTGAAACCTTAGACAATATGTCCCCATCAGTACATTTGTTCTAGGGGAAGCGGGCTTGGACTTTGTGTGTGTTTGAAGCTCAGTGTTGGGACTTGTCCAGGCAATGCGATTAATCCTTCACAGCACGTCCTCCCCACCATTCACTTTCTCCATGTGTAACCCCCAAGACAGCTGTAGTAACATGACATCATGATTGTTATAGTAGTTAACCTGCTTGGTACAATGAATAGCCTGATAGAGCATTTTGTTTAAAGCGTGCCTTAGAGAGCACTATTTCATAAACAATTGTTGTACAGTAGGCTTGGTCCACTTGTGGTTATTGTGGGTCCTTCTGCAATGATTTTGAATCATCATTTGTAAGTGGCTTCGAATTAAAACGTAAGCTAAATGAATATATGTAATCTTAAAGTGACAACATTCAAGTTTGGTCATTTAAATAACAGGTATTGTCTTGTTTTTTCAAGGAATTCATCCTAGTAGCCTATCCAACCTGTTATAAAGGTCTGAAATATATTTTAAACAAAATAACACACGCGATCATATTCCATAATATAAAATCATTTAATAATTTGCGTCAATAGTGTTTGACATATATGTAACACGAGATAAAACAGTGGCTGATACAAGCCTTGTATCACATTATGGCATCATTTGTTCAGCACTTATCACTGAATTTAGGATCTAGCCGGTGTCTAATCTTCTTAATTAAAACGCCCTCCTGATTGGACAGAGTGATAATCCCGCGGGGCCTCGCGCTCTTACTCGCTCACTCGTAGGACTGAGCGCGAGTCTCAATCTGCCCAGGGCGAGGGCAAGACGCGCTGCAAGAACGAGCAAGTTCAGACGAGGCGTCTAAAGTGCACGCAACATCACTGTCTGCGCACAAACGCGTTACACAAGCGTTCAACGTGACAGGGAAAGATCGCTGCTGGAAGAGTGATTTCACTTTCAACACCACTTCTGAGGACACCAACCAAAGACAGCGCGAGGACTCGTGTAGAAGAGGGTTAGAAAGTTTCCGACCTGCTCTCTGTTTTTTGTTTTATTTGTTTTC
Source organism: Triplophysa dalaica (assembly GCF_015846415.1). Lineage (NCBI taxonomy): Eukaryota > Metazoa > Chordata > Actinopteri > Cypriniformes > Nemacheilidae > Triplophysa > Triplophysa dalaica. The sequence goes on along the minus strand of NC_079561.1, from coordinate 9,899,879 downwards.
TCCAAGATGAATGCCGGGGAAGAAAACTTGCTGAAATCGATCAGTAACGACACCCTGCTGGACCTGACGCAACGGTACGGACAGTCCGCTTTTGGTTTCGGCGCTGGCCATGGTGCTGGAAGTCCTGGCCGTTTCTCCCTCACACCTGCCGCGGAATTCCTCTCCGGTCAAACAGGAAAGTCGAACGAAAGTGGCGGGGAGCAGACCAGCGACGACGACGACGGCTTCGACCACATCGAGAGCCGTAAGAGACCTGCTGGGTTCGACGAGGACACGCATTCAGGTACTCTCGCCAAAAAGCCGAAAGAGCAGAGATCTCTCCGGCTGAGCATCAACGCGCGTGAGCGGAGACGAATGCACGACCTCAACGACGCACTGGACGGCTTGAGGTCTGTGATTCCTTACGCTCACAGTCCGTCTGTGAGAAAACTGTCTAAAATCGCAACTTTGCTTCTTGCAAAAAACTACATCCTAATGCAGGCACAAGCGCTGGAGGAAATGCGCCGGTTGGTGGCTTATCTAAACCAAGGACAGACAATAACTTCACCGATGCCCACCGCGCTGGCGCCTTTCGGACAGGCGGCTGTATACCCGTTTTCCGGCACGGCACTTGCCACCTGCGCGGAGAAATGCAGCTCGTTCTCCGGGACCCCCTCCAATCTCTTCAAACACTGCAACGACAAGCCTTGAGCCTAAACTTCTACCTGCTTTATCATTGTGTCGGTCAAAATGCGCGTTGTTTGGAGTGGGTTTAGGTTTATTTAAATCCCTGCTAAATGTCTGAATAACTACGATGTTTCATCCAGATTTACTAGATAATATTGTTAAATAAATTCAGTATCAACTGAGGTCCACCGTATTATTGGAATACGATTCTAAATCTCTCAGTTTCCTGATTTCCCCTTTTCAAGCTAAGGATTAAAATATATTTGTGGAAATAAAATAAGTTTTTGTACTTGACCACAGCTTGTGGAGAATCTGTTTCTTTATACAAACCCCAAGTTTCCCCCTTTCCTTATTGGTGAACTATGCAATTTACTGCAATGGAAACGACAAGACCCCTAAAATAACTTAACAAATTAGTTTTGTGAAAGAATGGTTGCAGAACAAGTTTGTCTGAAATGATTAAACAGCGCTGTTTATTAGGAAGAACGGCGTAACATTTTAAAATCATTGGCCTGAAAGATTTTGTTTTTGTTATTGCACAATTCACTTGATTGTATTGTACAACTGTGAAGAACTACTTGATCAAGCCTACAAAAGCATTTGATCTTGTTGCGACATAAGTTTCATACTGTATATTGTTTATATGTCTTTATAATTAAAACATATATCTATGAAAATCTCTTTTTTCATACGCGCATTGTCATTCAATTTGAATGTTAACTACATTTCAAGCTGTTTAATTGTGCAATTATAATTTCATCGTTATAAACAAATTTAATTCATATATTTTTTTTAAATTGAAAACCAGAATTTTTGGAAGCAAATGCCAGTGAGAATGCAATAAAAATCGTGTTGTGCACAGAATTTCACACATTTCGGGAATCTGGACACTTTTTTAAAACTTACACCTTATTTCAGTGACATTTTATAGTAAATATGATGTTAAGCGTTTAATAACATTTAATAGCTTTTGAAAAGCCTACATTTCCAAAATAAAACTTGCTGGTTGATTAGGGCCTACCACGTCACCACTGTCTGTCACACTTCAGCTCCATAAACACATTTACGCATTAAGGCTCGTGTCGTGCATTGTAACCTCTATTGAATTTGTATGCTCGCAATCTATTAAATTAGACCAGTCTCTGCTTTTTGCTGGTAAGATACATGGCCTAGTGCTGTTCAGCAGGGCGCCGGAAGCGCCCCGGGGCCAAAAGGACCTGTCTGTGGGTATTTGTGTGATCGTGAATGGGCGTTCTGTAATTTACCCGTTCCACTTATTAACACGATTTCTGTGCCTGTCTTCCTCACCCTGATAACGCATGACCGCAGTAAGACTGTTTCTAGAGTCTTGGTTTACTTTTTAAACATAGGCCTAATACATTTGTAATTATTTTTAAACATAAAGTTGTTGATTTTTATTTAATTTTGATTAGGTGAAGTCCTACACTATTATTTTAATGATTTGAAAACAAAACTCGATGGAGTAGCATGTGTACGCAACCCATACGTGGATATTTAGGCAAGAATATTTTTTATTTGTATTATTTTAACGTGTATTTGTTATTTACTTTTTGTATTTGCTTCATCAACATAGTTTTGTAATAATGAAAGTATACGTTAAAGACGGATTTCGCTAATGGGACTTTCCTCTTAATTTTTGTTCACATCTAACATCTCACGTCTTGTTCTAACATCTCACGTCTCGTTCTAACATCTCACGTCTCGTTCTGTGTACCTGTCCACCAAGTGTGCACTTGAGAGAAAGTGATCTTGAATTCACGCTGCGTTAAATGAACACTCATCTCTCCCAGTGGGTCCCTGTTGTACCAGCATTATATGCTACCCTTGGCATGTCGGACGGCGCAATCTCGACATCTGACGTCTTTAAACGCTTTTGACAAGGGGAAAACGGGCGCGCTGCTCGCTCACTTTTCATAATCACTTTTAGTTTGATCTAATTGCTGCAGATGATGCCAATTGAAATGTGACTGCTGTAATGTCGGTTTTCTTTCTCTTCCGAACAGGTTTAACCTGCTGGTGTAAAAGGTTTTTATTACAAAGAAAATTATCAGCTTGCAAGTCTTTTTAGGCTTTATTTCAGTATTGCATTTAATATTGTTTTGTTGGATATCATTTATCAGATAACATCGCACCACAAAAAGCCAACACAGAGACCATAACATTTCTGTGATGGGTTGTATTGTTTTTTTGGCAGGGATACTACACATTTTAGTGGAAAAAATCATATTGATACAAACATTTTAGTGCCATACCAAATCACAGTGATTTCAGATGACCTTGCTTCCTTTCAGAATGTAAAACAGACCATTGTAATCAACCTGCACACCCATCAATTGTAAAAAACCCGTTTTCATAATGAGTAAACTTCCCTTGTAATGGCTGTAGTGTATTCGCACATGTATTCACTGATGTCAATTATTTGATTAGTTGTTTCTTACGTCTAACACATTTGGCCTTCTCTTCCATGAGATCACTGCACAACGATTTCATCACAGTAGCTGGGAGCCCCTGTTTGTTTGCGCTTGTCGCTCTTTGCAGGCTGCTGAGAATAGTACAAAACATATGCCCTTAAGTTCTGAGCTCTGCCGAGTGTTTCTGACAGCTCTGCTGAGGGTCCTTCATCTCTCGAGAAGCACATCATAGCTAATGTATACGTGTATAGCTGCGCATGCTTGTTGAGCATCTCAGACTTTTGCTGTGCGAACAGGCCGAGAGCAACGGCGAGAAGATGGGGGCGGACTGCTTAAAACAGCGCTCAGGTTGGTGCGCATTTATGCAAAACAGACATTGTAGGGCACTCAGGCATGGAAATAATGTCAGAGGCCTTCTGAATCAAGCTTTATTATAGTTTGGGCAGAAGTATAAAAGAAGTCTAAAAGTGCTGCCCATCTTAAACGTATATTCATAGGTTACAGATTGTGTGAGGTTGATTATTAATATTATGTCTTGTGTGCTAAATGTACTCCTTTATTTCAACTCGTTTAGCTGAAGACAGGTGCATTGTTTAACATGGTTGCCTACAAAATAAAGAGGGGAAATCCATCGGAAGGTCTTTGACATCATTGCAACCCCCCCTGCTCCCGGCCCAGTTTGTCGTATGCAATGACCAACTAATTCATTTGGTTTCGAGGAGCCATGTGATTCAGGCCGACGTGAGGGACAATGCAGCATGACGGACCAGCACTCTGTTCATTACCGTAATCAGACATGGATGAGGGAGGGCGGCACTGCCCGTCTCTATGCCCGCTAACACTCTTAACGTGGCTTACAGACCAGAGCCCTGATCCATCGCCACAAGGCACGGCACCTGACAGCATGCATTTAAACTGCAGTATTGTTTCTGGATGAGACCAGGGAGAGGAGCTCCCATTGAGAAAGAAGAGAAAGAAAGTTATTTGTTATCACGTCTTTTGCTAAAATCGAGCCTAACCAGTCAGAAATTACATCTTTATTTGGAGTCTTTTTACTCAAGTTACAAACAGGTAAAGCTCACGTTCAAATTATAAACCCAATGAAACTTTAGCTATAGGCCTTCAGGCTCTGTAGTCTTGCAGAGAAACAGCAAATGTATATAGCTGTAATAGAGAGACAAATATCGAGAGAATAAGTGGTTGTCTCACTGTTTGTCATTTTATTTAAGTTGACATGTAGAGCAGCCAGTCCACTCCCTCAGTGTAATCTCTGTAATGGCCCTCACACGCCAAACTGGCAGGGGGGAATTAAGAGCAACGACAGGAAAATACAGACACTGGGAAACGAGACATGCACCAGTTCAAGAACATGTCCTCTCCCTGTCAGAGAAATTACATTCACAAACACACGATCAGAGCTTTTGTGGTACAACACAAACATACACAAACGCATGAATCAACTCGGTCTCCTTGAAAAACACAAATACATGTTCATAGATGTTCTTTTGAAAATACAGTGCAATAACAAACATATGGACATTTGGTTGTACATTAATTTACTTGGATGCAACTCTGAAAGATAATACGCCCACACACAATCACAGTCACCCAGTGTGCCCCTTGGAAACGACTTGGGAGAGATTCTGTTTTGTAAGGAGAAGGGGAGAGGGTTAACGTCATTAATTAATGCCAGAAACTATGTAATTGGCCATCCATAATCTTCCATGCACGCAGAATTCTGACAGGCAGACAGGCAGAGGGGTGCTCCACTGCCATGCCTGATAAACACACCAGATTAAATCATAATGCATCACACAACTGTACATACACATATGCATATTTATGTACTTTGAGCAAAAACAATGTGTGTGTTTATACTAAATCTCGATTCTAACGTTTTAAAATTATGTTGAATAGTACCATTCAAAAGTTTTAAAACATTTGATTAAAATGTTTGTCATGATTTAACAAATATTTTTCTGTATATATTTAAATGTTTGAAATTTAAAACAAGTATGTTTGTAGTGGAAACCATATAATTGTGCTACTATTGTATTTTCTTTCATTAGAAATCCAAAGTGTACAGTGTACAGTGTACAGTGTAACCATTTTATTATTTTCTTTTAGATGCGTTTAGTCACATCATCATTTCTATAACTACAATTGTATTAATCCAGAGTTCTAATATTCAAAAATGTTGGAAAACATATCACTGTAAGTAACTGTAATTTTACGATTTTATTTTACTTTTTTTTTTAAATACGGTAAATTGTGTCAAATTACGTAAATTGACAGGAAAAGTTTTAAGTCTGGTGCAAAATAACATGACAAACATTTTACTTAAATGTTCAAGTTAAAAAAACTTCCAATATTTTGCTGCCGCCTCAGCTGCCGTAACATTACCGTTTTTTGCCCTACCTTTTTTCACAATGAAAAAATTTGCAAGTGTTGCAAAACCTGTGTTTTTAACTTAGCTTTTTGTGTTATTATGACTTCTCTTTTTAAACCATATGAAGTTTTATGACAATCGCGAATATTGAATTCATTAGATGTTGTAAAATGTGTTGCAGTTTCACACGCTTGAAAGAAACTCCTCCTAACTTGGACTAACTCAAATGCCGCCCCCGGCTCAAGCCGGCACTCGTTCCCTCGGGCTGGCAGGCGGACAGGAGGCGGAGGCAGTGAGGAGGAGCTGGACTGGCTTACCTCATTCCTGGGCGTCTGAGAAGGAATGAAAGGGAAGATTAATGGCGTTTAGCACGGCAGCGAGACTCGTGCGTTCCTAATTAAAATCGGACGAACAAGCGCACGGCCAAGGATCAGTGGCTTTTAATGAGGAGCTTGTAGGCTGATTTGGGCATCATTTTCTGCTTAATAAGGCTGGTTTTAAAAGTCATTTTGGAGGGATGGCACTCTTTTGAACCTGCTCATTATCAATGGGGGCACCTCACTTAAGTACTTCAGGAAACGCTAGCTTTAATTAATATAGAGCTGCCACGTGGCTGTGCTGACAAGAGAAAGAGAGAGTGAGAGAGAGAGAGAGAGAAAGAGAGAGAGGGAGGGCTGAAATTGATGAAGAACTTTCAAGGGCAATGGTTTCATTAAGCAGCTTCATTACGAACTGAATAACTCTTTGTGTCATTTGAGTTCCTGGCCTCCGTGTTATACAGTGTGCACTGGGAGGTGATGTACTGTCACTCGACAAGTCCTGACATCATTGAAGAGCTGTACGGAGTAACATGTCCTAATGACCCTCCGCCCCCCCTTTTAATGTCCCGTTCAGAGCTTTACAATTCAACCCACACCCCCGTTATCCACATCACTGATTGACGGGACGGAGCATTTGTAGAGCAAATACTGAAAGGCATTTATTTGCGATTAGCACTGATGTTGTCTTTAGCGGAGCAGGCTGTGTGCACACTATCACGTAAGTCGTGTACTCGTGCTCAGCATGTCACGGGTTTCTGGACACGGCAGCAACGCTGCAACCGGGCCCAGATGAGAACGGGTTCGAGAGGGATGTTTGGCCTGAAGCGTTGAGAGCGGGTGGGGATGGAGGGATAGAGCGGTGAGATTTATCTGAACGAGTCACAGTCGATTTCTTTCTGCAGTGAATTGGGCTAAAGACTCTCAAAGCCTCCTCATCCCATTGTACTAATCTTCTTATGGCTGATTCTACAGTTGGGGATCTTTATCATGTGAAAGTGCTTGACTCAAGGGAATCCCACTTAGAAGCCAGTCAATCACTAACGCTTATGTGCCTCAATTGCTTTTGGTTTTTGGAAAACGTTTTTTTAGCTTGTTTTGACACTTATTCTTTATTCAAGTTTTGATGCAAAGTGAAATTGTTTTAGACTGATGAATGGACAAAATAAGTGAAAAACATCTAAACAAAAAATGATAAGTTAGAAAAGTATTTTGAAGTGAATCTTTAATCTTTTCTTTTATTTATTAAGAAAAAAGGGGGAAGAGAGACGGGAAACGAAGTGGGGAGAATTTAATTTGGGGAAGCATTAAGGGTTGGTTTATGTATTATAAATTGTTGTCAAATGTTTTTCTTTTTACATTTAACTGACACAAATACCACGTAAACACGTGGCCACGTGTTTTTTCCCATTTTAATTTCTTCCATTTCACACACACACACACACACACACACACGCACACTCACACACACACAGAATGTTAGGATGGGTTTAATCATCTCAATGGGATCCAACAACATGATTCCAGCTTTTCAGACTTGTTGATGTCATTCACACTCTTACCCCATGAACACCCAATCAGTATCAGGTAACATCAGCCACTCTTTGAAGGATTAAATAGAATAAATGGTGTTTTGTCTGGAGGATAATGCCTTTGAAATATTGTAATAATGAAAATGGATTTGATTTATGTAATTTCTCTTGGACTTAGGTTTCTCTAGGATATGGGGGCTTGCAGAAGGGGTTCTTAACATGCTTTGACATTAAAGGAATCACATTGTTTTTCACTTCTTGAGTTCCAGAGCTTTTGAGTTGGAGAGCGAGACATGTTCACTAAAGCTTCCTCAGCTAATACTAATACTCAAGATAAGCCCATTGAAAAGTAACTTGTTATTCAGTGTGTAAGGATTTTACTTTTTATCTATATTGTTTTGTGTTTGTTCCATCCCTTTATAACACAACATCTCTCGGTTTTGGATGTTCAGGCTAGTGGCTTAAACATGTTGACTGGATTTTTTATCACCTAAGTTGTTTCAAAGCCCTCTAGTTCATTCAAAATGAAAATGTTGTCATGTCATAACACCCCTGTTCTTAGAAATCAAAACAGATTTTTTTTAGGTTTTGAGTTTTCATTTTTCAAAGGGAGGGGATAGTGACAATCTCTCCGTATGCTCCAAAAGGACACCGAAGCATTAAGCTTAGAAATAACTCGACAAGACTTTAAGTAACAAAAAGTTTCCTATGTTTTACTTAACCTTAATAGAGCTGTCAAAATGGATGTTTCTCTAAAACAAACACATCAAATCGCTACAGAAGACCTTTGTTAGAAAATGAAGAAAAAGGTTACGTGGTATTATAACTCCGACTGCATTATTCTTCAAGAAGAAAGTCATATTCAGTGAGGATGCTTTGAGGGTGAGTCAAATAAAGGGAAATATGGTTTCTTGGCTGAAGTATCCCTTTAAGCCAAATATATTTCTAGAGTCTTCAAGGCAAATAAATGGGTTTTCACAAAGACTAGCTAATGAAAAATCTATTTTTTGATGAAACTCTTGAACAACCAAAGTAATAACTTTTTTTGGATGATGATGTAATTTTTTAAGGAGAATGTTTTTTATTTAGAAGACAAGCTATCTATTGAATTTGAAAAGGGGAAATTTTAAACTTGAGCATATTAGCACATTTACAGTAGATGTACAGTACGAACGTATGTCTTACCAATTATTAAAATGCATTTGCATTCCTAAAGCTTAAAGGGACAGTTCATACAAAAATGAAAATTCTGTCATCATTTACTCACCCTCAAGTTGTATCTGCGACAATATTGTTTTTCTGCTGAACAAAAAGAAAGATATTTGAAACAATGTTTGTAACCAAACATATCTGGGCACTATAGTCTTTCATAAGGAGAAAACTGGTATAGTTAATGGTGCCTCAGAACTGCTAAGTTTCCCACATTATTCAAATTATCTTTGGTGATCAACAGTAAAAGATTTTAATAGTTTCAACATATCAATTGGACTATTTTAAAAGAAGAATCGCTCGCATTTGGTTGCAGTTTCTGTAAAAAGAAAGCTAATAATGAATATTAATTTTGTATTTGGAGTAAATCTCTTTGCGATACTTATATCATAATATTGAGCTCCTCATTCAAGATTGTGTTATTACTCACACCTGCCATCTGCATTTTGACAATTAGACTGTGGAATGACAAGTGTTTGGTTGTATGTGATCGGAGGTGTGTTATGACTGATCCTGCACCCCTCTGTCGTTCAGGTTGATGTGACAGCCTCACATCCATCATGCTGAGAGGGGCCGATCCATGAGAGAGAGAGGGGGGTGTATCTGAGGTAATATTCTTCCTCTTAATTACTCTGGAAGGATAATGGCTGAGATGACTTTGAAGACGACAGATGACAACAGATAGACCGTTTCTGGCCAGAATCACTCTCACATTCTTAATTGGTTGTTGCCTGCTTGTTATGATCAACCTTTTCTGAACTATGAGTTTATGTTTCATGTAGTAATATGAGTGAAGCTCAAGAAATGGGTGGAGCAGTTTGGTTCTAATGTGTGTATGCGTGTACGTGTGTGTGTACTGTCGAGGAGGTCTCTTCATTACTGCCACTCCTCTGCACTTCCTCAGATAATCCTCACACCCTGCAGTGACTACAGGAGAACTGGCAACAACACACACACAAACACTCATGATCTGAACAAACAATACTTCCAGTCAGTATGTCATCTCCATAGGGCATGACAGAGCCATTATAAAAAAGCATATTGTTCGCTTTTCTAGTTATTTGTGTAGTGGTAGGCAAAAATGTTTTTGTGTTCATATAACTTTCAACAGGTGAACCACCAAATTTGATGTTTATTCTATATTTAACACATTGTTATTTATGTTTAGTGTTTTTTTTTTCATCAATATTTTAATACATATTAATATTATGTAATACTTTGTAATACTTTCTTATCTGAAGCATATTTCTCAGTAATTTTCCATAAATACAATGTCAACGGAATGCAAAAAGTATTTACAAAAAATACTTTAAATAATAGATGAAAGTCTAAAAAACTGTTTTATTCTAACCACTCTGCCACCCCTCGCAGATGCATTGCTGGGTCCAATATTGCCTCATCTAATTTTCATCAAATATTTATCATTTGAAGAATAATCAATTTGATATTTATATCACAAAAACATACAAAACATACATCAGCCATGTGTGAAATGAAAGCTCTAACTGTCAACAATATCACTGTATTTCACCGATACTTTAGAGTAACATAATATAGTAGAATTGTCAAATTATTCAAATGTACAGGATTTTCTGTAAAATACGACCATTTTATCAATTTACTCCAATGCATGTGGGTGAGGCACTCTTTTATATTCAGGTAAAAAAAATCAAAAAGATACACCAGAACTGAAGAGGTTTTAAATAAATGAGTTATGTGACGTTTTTCCAGGCTGTTCAGCTGTTTTTACTGTAAAATGGTTTAAAATGATTTCCTTTGCAGTGTAATGCAGAGCAAAGGTGAGACAATGTTTTAGAGCAACTGTCCTTTCAAGATGAACGTCCAATAACATTTACTGTGCAGTTCACAGGCCAATGATTGACTTTTACCTCTCTGTCCCTGTGAACCAATCATATCTGGCCTGTGTATTGTTATAAGATAACAGAAAACAATGGCTGATCCATATCAAAGACCTACGGCAGGCACGTTTGCGTTCCTCCGCCCATCCCGATAGCTCTTATACCCGGGATTTGTTCCTGGCTCGATTTTCATTTTAATCATGACAATGGGATCAGATAATCCGGGCCGGAGAGCGGGTTTTGATTGTTCTGATTGAGTCTCTTTTGTTGGGCAGATATGTAATATGAAGCCGTAAGAGGATTTAACACAGTAGATTGTCTGATTTAATCAGGTTCGCTAAAGTAAAGCAGCACTTACATGCTTGTAGGGGGCTGAAAAACAAGGAGTCAATGGTTTTGGTACATGGTCTGACTACTGGTCAAAATGGTTCAGTAGGATGTTTTGACTAAATTCAATGCAAGAGGACATAAACATAAATCAATGCAGTTAAAGTACAAACAACAGACACTTGATTTCAAAGTTCGTTGAACGTTGTTATGTATACAATATTTTTGTGTGTGTACTTTATATATTTATGTTTTCAAATATTTCTCTTATATCTCCATCAGTGAGAGTTGATTTGACGCTTGAGAGAGAGAAAGCCGGTGTGAGACAGAAGTCACACACACACAGGATTGCATGGATTGTTTCGGGATTAGGGGGAGATACACACCCCCTATTAATCCGCCCAGTAGCAGGAAAAAGAGCCTGCTCACTCACTCAGGCAAAAGAGTATGACATTTCACCATGTGTCAATGGCATTTATCTATTTCTGTAAACTGACGAACGGTCTGTGCCTGGTTTACCAATGACAACGTTTTTGTTTGTGTGTGTGTCTGGGTGAGTGTGTGCATTCCTCACTCGATTATCATCGGAAGTCAGAAATGACCGTCTAACAGTGTCAGTGACTTGTGAATCACATGTTTGAGAGATCTGATGCTGATTACATGTGTAAAATCTGCACTGCTGTTTGTTGGTATGTGTTAGCGTGTATTGGTGTGTGGGTCTGTGCTGACAGTGGTTATTTACATTAGAGCTGAAGGGTTTTTCTCTGCTCTGGGTTTTAATTCTCTGCTGTAATCCAGCTGAGAGCTCTTGTCTGGCTCAGTCTGAGTGGGGCCAATTTCCCTTCCAAAACCCTCTCACACGCACTAATGTAAAGACATTCAGTTCTGTGTTGGTTTCACTCATGTTGCTCAGCTTTCTAAGGAAAATGATTCTTTAAAAAAGTAAAAATGCAGAAAGGTTTGTGTCAGGGTTAGGTTTAGGAGTTAGGGCATAACCTTACAGTTTATACAGTAAAAATCATTATATCTATTGAAACACATGTTTAAGAGTACACAATATGATAAAGTTGTATTTGATGATATTAGTAAATAAATTAGCTAACATGAACGAACAATAAGCAATACAGTTTTTCAGCATCTTTGTTAATATTAGTTAGTTTCTGCCAATCTCATATTAATCTTAGTACCTATTGAGTATCATTGAATACTTTGTATCTTCGAAGAGTATTTAGTTTGATCACGTTTATAAAAGACAGATACAGCTGTACGAATATTTCAGAAAACAGACATGTTTTGATTCACTATAAGTTTGTGTTGTTTACATTATGCACCTACACGGCGATTGCCAACAAACGAAAACATATGACTTAGTTTCACTTACCACGTGCGGTTCATGTCTGGCATCTTTTAGCGCTGGGACCTCTCCATCTATCAGTTTCAAACAATCTCCAAATCCAGCGTTATATCCACCGTTTATATGACATCCATCACTGAAATGCCATGAACAAACAAACACACCTCAACTTCTCTCACTATTGCAAGAATAATGAGCTGCAGCTTCATGCCCACATCGCAGCCAATCTTGATGGTATGTGGGTCTTCCTATCGCACGTCGGTTGACGCGTGGGTGTGCTATTTCTTTCGTCTTGCCATGGGCCTCCTTTTCCGGGAGAATTTCCCAATAAGGGACTGAGAAAAGTTAGTACCTAACGGTTTTCATGTTCGAAAAAAACTTCGGGAGACTGTCTCGAGCACAGAAATATTACGTCATATGTCCAACTCGTTTTTTAAACTAGTTGACCTTGTTTAGCATGAGAAGCTAGCACGTTTAACATTGTAAAGAGTCAGAATCTATGAAACAGCGTTAAATCCCCCCTTGAAAATATACAGCCTTTTCCGCTTGCTATAAGTGAAGTATACAATCCGGTCTCACTCCTGACTCGTTACATATCGATGCTCGGTCAGCACCCCTCGGTGTCAATTGTGACCGCGCAGGGTACCCCTTTGGCGTTGTTTTTTGACGAGCGGCGAACTGCATTGCTGTTTGCTAAATTCTCCAGACCGAGACGCGTACAATTCTAAGCATTTTATAATTATTTATGGTTTTAATATTTTGTAGTACCTACATTTTTCATTTATTTACATTTTTGAGTCAACTATCATTTTAACAAGCTTGTTAGCAGTTCACTGGTTTAGATTTTGTTACTTTTCTTTTGCATGTTCTGTTTTAAATCTCCTTTCATGTTTTGACAAATTCATTTTAAAAGTATACATTTGCAACTTATAGGGTCACATAAAAATAGCAAATATTCAAAAAGGTTGAAGTGCATCATATCACCAGTGTTGAACAAATGAAACGATATTCACATACTTGAAAAAACTTAGGTATGTGAAACATTCTGCGAGAATACAAAATATTCAACTGAATGCATGTAACTGATGTCAAGAAATGTTACTACACATGTTAAGGTATATCAGCCCTCAAAGTACATCTGTTTTTGTCGTGTACCACATGTACCATTTGGATCAGACAATCTCCTCCAGACTTGAGACCCAGACCCCCCATCTGCCCAAGACAGGGACCTCCTCTCTGGGTCATGAGTGGGTCTCTTCCCCCTCCCTGCGGTGTATCATAGCTGCTGATTTGTGTGTTCATATTTAATGTGTGTTTGCGAGTGATTATGACTGATATCAGGTCATGGAGGCACAGATTAACACCAATAACTGTAATGGTGACCAGCTGTTTAGTCTCTTGCTGAAGTGCCTCTCTCTTGCTCTGGTGTAAAGCACTCTGTCCTGTCCTGGAAATTGTTCTAGATTATAAAGGGGAGTGGCTTTTGGGGGGGAGCGATACTGTGTGCTCAAACAAACCATGATCCATATTAAATCTCTCTGAAATGAAAATTGCTAAGATGTAACAAGGGATCATGAGCAATGGTGAATTTAATCACAACCTGCCGGTGGTCAAGTGTGCGTGTGTGCGGTTTTTGTGTGTGAGCAATAGGAATGTAAACCAAACTTTCTCCAAAATATTTGACAAATCTACGGTTACCTTCCGTTACCGTATGTTTGCGAGTCAGATGTGCTTTGTGTTTTCAACCCCAGAGCTTTGTATGTGTGTGTGTTTGTTGTGACACCTATGAGCATGAGAGCCGTTGCTGACCGTCCCATTTGTGCTCACCTTCATCTATGTCTGTTTGTTCCCTAAACACAGGTGATGGATCAACCACCCCTGAGCAAATCTCTCTCTTCTCTCTTGGCTTGCTCTCACTCTTTCCCTCTCGCTTTCTCCGTCTCTCGCTCGCACACGCACACACAGTGTCTTCTTTCTTGTCTTCAGCAGTAAATGTGCTTGGCTCTTGATCATTCTCAGAACGCAGTCGGGTATGGAGCAGATGGTGACCGTATTCAGTTTTCCAGACTTGCATTAAGCGTTCGTTATCGACCACAAATGCAGCCAAGCTCTTCTTCTACCACCAGCATCACCACCACCCCCCAAACACCATAAACTTAACCCCAACCCCCCCCCCCCCCCCTATACACACACACTTTCTCAGTCTTTGTCGTCTCACACAATCCATCTCTCAAATCCTTCATTTATTCACAATCTTCAATCATATATAGTTCTGCTCTCCATAATTGTACATATAGTTAATTGATTAATAGTACATTGTTAAAAAATTCTATAAAAAGATTCTACTAAAACATATCGTCTGCGATTAGATGCTTCTAGCTACTCCGTCTCAATTATTGTTGCGTTCCAAAATGTGTTTGCAAGCAATTCAAAGCACAATTCAGAAACATGTTGCATTCACAGGATTCTCACTGAACACTCTCATCTTTTACAATCAGTTTTTCCTTTAACAGGTTCATTATCATTGATATACATAGAAGCCTCATTGACCACTGAATTGTATGTCAACATTGACACCATATTTGGGAGCCCAAGACAATAAACACCCAAGTAAATGTGGAAGTGTTGTTTTTTCTGGGGGAAAAAAACTAAATAATGTTCATATTTCTCCGCTTGACACACGTGAATTTTTTACAATTAATAATGTCGATAAATTAAATTCTTCCTATTAAAAATGAACTATAGCCAGAACATTTTTGTACCCCACACACACTAGATCGCAAACCACTAAAACAATTTGAGAAATGAAATGTTACTGTTTTTAATCCAGAAAAAAACTGTTCCCTCAGCCCTTAACAAGTTAGCAGACTCATTGAAATCACAGCAGCGGGTCAAAGCGCTCAATGCAAGCACTCAATGTTAATAAATGTTTGCACCAACGCTTCACTAGACATGTACACTCATCCCCTTTACTGAGGTTTATATAGAATTCAAGTTTAGATTTTATGAAGTGAATTTTGTTTTTTAATTTCCTGTACATCACTAAAGAATAAAACGGAACTCTCTCAAAGGAGTTTCTTTAAAGGACTGCGTGTGTGCGCGTTTGCATGTGTGCGTATGTATGTGTAAGATGTGAAAGATGTGCATCTGTGGGGTACGGCATTTCCTTACATTTGATTATTTTCTCTATTTGTTTTACTTAAAGGGAAAGATCCAAAAATGAAAAAATCTGTCATTATATACTCACCCTCAGGTTGTTTTAAACCTGTATAAATTTATTTGTTCCAATGAACACAGAGAAATATATTTGGAAGAATGTTAGCAATTTTCAGTTCTGGGACATCATTCACTTCTATAGTAGGAAACATTTTTTTTGTTTGTTTTGTTCTGTTGAACATATAATGAGGTATTTTGAAGAATTTAGGAAAACAACGAGATCTCTAGCACCTTTGACCATTTAATTCCTCTTAAATGATGTCCCGGAACTGAAAATTACTAACATTCTTCTAAATATCTTTCTTTGTGTTCATCGGAACAATGTTACGACAGTTATTAAATTACATGAGCGTGAGTAAATAATGACAGAATTTTCAATTTTGGTGAACTATGCCTTTAAAACTTTCATTTTATATTACGTATTAATCTTAGGTTCTGTTATGTTAGTTAAAGGTAGCAGAATTCCATTCCATTCCATTTTCTACCGCTTATCCGAACTACCTGCCAAAGACAGGTTCTACAATGACAAACAGGAACCTTTATTTTTAAGATTTTAATTTATATATATTAAAATTGATATTATTTAACCCTAATATTATCTAACCCTAAAGTCACATCCTCCAGTGATTTTACAGTATAATAAGTGCAGAAAGCACATTTGATCTTGTATAATATCTCCACTTGCTCTCTTTCTTGGTTCCTTTTTTCCACTGTCTCTGATTTTTTCCTGTAATCAGAATTCTAGAGAACGATAAACCCTGTTAGCGGTGAATAAGCTCTAATCTCCTGCATGAGGCAAAGATGAACACTAATCCACATCTGTCCATACAAAATGTTTACCACATATATTTCATACTTGCCCTTCACTGCCATACAACTGTGCATGTGTGGAAAATTAAGAGTGAAACAAAATACAATGTCATCGTGTACAATTGAAATAAGTTTCAAGAAAGAAAGATGTGGTAATGGTTTGGCAATTCTAGGAGTTAATATATGAATTAGTCATACATCAGGACACAGAGGTCAATGCTTACACATATTTGCGTTGCTTTTATAGGTGTTGATGATAAGTGCTACAAAATTGGGAAAATAATCTCCTGATAAAAACAGATTTTACACTCTACTACCTAATGTAAGTCATATTTGAAGCTCCACTAACCCTGTGATTCAATTACTTTCAACAGAAGCCTTTATAAATAGTCATTGAGTTTATGGCTACACAATTACTTACATATCGGCATTAGGTACATAAATTTCACGTCTAGGTCTCAAAGGCGCTAGACCAGATCAGTGACAATTTTTGCATGAATCATTTGTGCAATAGGACACCATCTGGCGAAAGCCAGATTAAGAAAACAGAGGATGTTGGCTGACCACAATTTTGCTCATGCATTAATTAGGGCATATTGAGCTTAATATAACTTTTAATATACATTTAAGTTACTATATTTGACTTTTGTAAACATTTGCTATTGTATTTTCATGTAATCGACAGAAACAGTTTTGCATTGCATGCACACATATGTGTGGTAAACATAAGAAACCTTATATTGTCAGCAGATAAGAAGTTTTTGTACATGCATTTATTTTATGTCATGGTAGTCATATTTTGTTTACTGTAACATACAGTTAACAAAATAGGGGTAAATTTACAAAATAGCATAACAGTTACAGTCATTCTTTTCAGTGGTTGGAAATACTAAAGCAGGTAATGCAAATCCATTAAATAGGCAGGCAAGTCTTGGGCATCTCAGCAGGACGATTTGAGGTCTTGTGAGCATCTCTGTTACAATGTGTAATGTGCAATAGAGTATGAATAAGGGGCTCATCTAGGCTTTTATTTTCTTCAAAAATGTAGCAAATTCGGACCTATTCTTTGCAATGCTTATGTATAGATGGTTTTATTGGATGTACGCGCCTGGCCCGGATAACTTCCTGTCTGTGTTTGGATTTAATATGGCACTTTATTTTATATATAATTTATATTAATAGTAATTTATTTATTGTATTGGAATTGTATACAATTGTCATTTCCAGCCTATACAACACAAAGAAGATATTTTGAAGAATGTTGATAACAGTACAACGGCAGTACGCATTGACATGCATTGGTTTTGTGTCCATACTGTAGAAGTGGTACTGCCAATGTTCGGTTACCAACATTCTTCCAAATATCTTCTTTTGTGTTCTTCCGAAGAAAGAAAGCCATACAGGTTTGAATTGACAAAAGGGTGAGTAAATGATGAAAGAATTTTATTTTTTGGGTGAACTATCCCTTTAATGTACTTGTTGTATCAATGCATGGCAACAGTTTCATGTCCGTCCATCCATCCACTCACTTTCTCACTCCCCCCACTCTCTCTCACATTCACACACCTACACACTGCGTGGTGATGCCACCTGTCTCCAATGGCTGTGATCTGTTGAGTTGCGTAACTAGAATGTCCATCAGCTTCGGCCTCCTGCTGACAGAACTGCAGTGGTCCGTTCACACAGTATGTGTGTGTGCACATAATGATGCATCTATTTGTTGTGTGTCTATAACATATTGATTTATATGGGTCACGGTCAGGAAACTTTCAAAAGGTGTCCTTGTCCGTGGAAAATTGCGATTGCTACTTCCTTACACATACACACATACACACACACACACACACACACACACACACACACAAACACTGAGTCTACCCAGACAACTTAATCTGTTAAGCAACATTTACCATTGAGGTTGGTGCCTAAGAGAGAATTTGCTGTGATTTAAAGGGATTGATTTAATTACTGTGATCTGTGCGCCGTATTTATTTTGTAGGATCTAAAGTAAAAAGCTGAGCATTTGGCACGTAACTAATGCGAACCATTAGTCTGATTATGTTGTCTTGTTCTCTCATACAAACCATGCAGCACTTTGTACATCATCTCAACGCCCTCTCTCTCTCTTTCTCTCTAGGGTGTAATGGCTTTTAAATAATGGTTCTTTGTTACAGTTAATCCAGATTATGAGAGGATATGGTGTGTCTGGTTTCATGTTTGAAACTGAATCTATCTACTGACTTCTTGGCACCAATTTCCAGATCCTCCATAACAGCGATCCAGTTGTTCTCCCAGTTCAACATTTGGTTTTGTGTTTGGTTGTTTCTTGACATAATACACATCAAACATTCTTAAACGTTTTACTATATTAGAGATGAAATGCCTCATTTTACAGTGTTCTTGGACATCTGAGTGAGAAGACAGCTTGACCAGGCACCGTGTTCCAAAATCCTCCCCCGTGCTGTCCACACTTCCCTCGCGTCCATCTCTGCTGCGTGTGTGTGTTTGGCATGGTGGTGTTAGAGATATGAGATCGGCGTGGATGTGCCGCCAGGTGGCTCGGCCCACTTGTTCTGCCTTGACTTTTACCTTAACTGCTGTTTCTCTGATCCAGCCCTGCTCTCGACAGCAACGCTGAGCAGCTATTCAAATCTCAAAAGTTATTAAACTTACATTTTCAGTCTAGTTTGTACATTTGCTTTGCAGCTTTTTGAAGTTTTGTTACTTTTTTTAACAATTTAATGTGTGAGCATTTGCCTTCACACAGAATAATCAGTGGATTTCATGCAGAGTCCTCTATAGATCATACATTCTGAATGTTTATGTTCTCCCTCTCTCTCTCTCTCTCTCTCTCTCTCCTCGTTCTCTCCTGGTTATTACAGATATATTACTATAATTACCTAACTTTGCAGCGTTGTAAATGTCATATCTAGTCAGAGTTATGGACCTAATAATACAAAGAGGGTTGAGGCATGTGGATGACTTAATATCATCATTTCAGAGAGGCCCATTTCCATTTATTTTTTACTTATCTTTAATGTTTCTATATATTTAACCTTTTAAGTACAGTAGCGGCCAAAAGTGATGTCCGGTGGGGGTCATATTTGTATAATATTAGCTTTTAATGCCCTCTCAAAATATGAGGTACGGTACAAAATGGACAAAACAGGTATTTTACAGACAAAATTATTTACAGGATATAAGGGAATATAGGTTTTATTTGAATATACAAATGCATATAAAAATAAAAAGATAGATTATTATTATATAAGATATTATTATTTGTTAATCGGCTATTGTAATAATGTGTTGTAGTCATGGGCCTCAACAATCTTTGCTCATGTGTTGTGTGTATATTTTGCCAGGCCTCCTTGAATTCTTCTCAAAGGTGAGCTTCAGTTTACACTTCTAGCACCCCAATGCATCATGCATACAGAATTTATAGTGCATGTTTAATCATTTTTGGAATAAAAGCTAAACATCATTTGTCCAAAGTTGGACGTGACTTATTGCCAGGGCTTCTAATTTAATAATAACATACATTATACTTTAGATAAAAAGGATTGCAAACTGTTATAACAAAAAGTCAGATAATTTTTAACTGTCTCTTATGTGAGAGAGTGGCTACTGGACACTTTAGATTTTAGAAATAAGAGTTACAGTTAATGCAGGTGGAAGTAATCATAAGTGTCAGTGGGATTGTGAGGATGAATCACAAACTCCAGAAATGTCAATTTATGTCAAATTTCAAATGTCAAGTCATATTTATGACTAATGTGTTTGAGCCATTCCAAAAGCCACCTCTGGATTGTTTATTAGCATGCAGACGCTTAATATTTTTTATTGTGTTATCCAGAATATTGTGTGCAGAATTGTTTGCAGTTCACAAAACAAGATTTGTTCTTGAATCATAATGATCTGCTTCCCAAGTTCAACTCATTCACACTGAGAAAAGATAGTTGAGTAACCTAAAATAATATGGCAAACCAATCATACTCACGTTTTTGAGTTCACTCAACAAACAGAGACTGAAGTCCACACAACTTAAAATATTACGTTTAAGTCATCACTTGTCACAACATAGTCACGTTTACATAATAAACAACAGAACAAAATATATATTTTTGCTGGCTGAACATAAATAGAGAATATAGATTGATTATTTAAAAATAAACACATTTATTTGTCTTTTACTGCTGCCTCAGACAGTCCAAACCTATCAAATACCTGTTTAAACACTTTGTGTTGAGTGCATTTATACTGGTTTTGCCGTTGGGACATGGACTTACCTCAACACTGAACACACAAACCTCATCCATGGTTATCAAAAACCATCATTTATTAAAAAAACTCTAAACACAATGTTTAAACAGAAACAAAACAAAAGGTGGGTTAAAGGTGGGGTAACAAGCTATTTCATGCATTCTGACTTTTTTACACTGTTACATGCTGGCTTCTCAAGCTTAAGGTACAGCTTTATCTCTCTCTCTCTGATAAATTTGATCAAACTAAATACTATTCGAAGATACGAAGGATGCAATACTACTGTATAGGCACTCAAGATTAATATGAGATTGGAAGAAACTGCATGTGTTACCTCATCTTTAAGCACAAATTAAGCCAACAAGAACATCAACTTTTTTCAAAGAAAAATAAATAAAAAACACAGAATTTAACATGCTGCAGTGCATCATGGGAACTTTCAAACTCTTGCAATAGTGTTTGTTCAAATTACACTCTTTTGCAAGGTGGGCAAACTTTCTGACATATTTTGGCCCAAAAATAAAAACAAAATAATCTTTGTTAGAAACATGTTTAGGCTAATTTTGTTCAGTATATGAAAAACAATCATTTGACTCCTTAAACTAAAAATTCCATGTTCAAGTTATTTTTCCAATTTGGATTTTTTGCAGCGCTCAATCATCACTGTTTCTCATCAACACAGTTTACATGCGCAAAAAATATCTGTTTTGAGTCGTACATCACTTTGGTAAACATGTTTAGAAATACTCTTAGAACAAATGTGAAAATGTGTCAAGAGTTTGGGCACAAGGGGTTTCATTAAGTTTGCTGTTCGTCCAGGACCCAAATTCTTTTCTGAGTACTTTTTTATTGGGGACTGTTTTAGGTCTCTGTATTTTTCCTACCTGTTTTCAGCCCAACTCTCACCTGGTGTCACTGCGGAATGCAAAATGAGACATCCGAATGGTCCACACTCTGCCAAAACCCGGCCAGAGCTGTTTACTCAGTGATGGGAGCACATTTGGGAACTGTTCAAATTCAAAGACATGCCAAATCATTCTCTCTTTCTTCTTCTTTCCTCTCCATCTCTTTGTGCGCCTGTGTCTGTGGCTCTCACCCTCTCTCTCTCTCCCTTGTGGTAAATGGAGATGTGAAATATTTAAACACACTTTGTTGTTTGGGGACAATGCACTCTAACAGATGGATGGGCCCCGCACGGGTTCGATGTATGCAAATCTCCATACAAAGCAGCCCAGGATGTTTTCAATCTAACACCAGCGCCTCAGGCCCTGTTTTAATCCCCCTTTACCCACAGCCAGCCTGGTTTTTTATCAAGTCAAACGCCGTAAGCGCTATGTCAACCTGGACATCTGGCCCCACCGCGAAAGCAGAGCAAAAAACGGGAGAGAGAGAAAATTTGAACGCTTGTGGAAGAGAGAGGAAGGCTGAGCCGAAATATTTGGAAATGGGTATGGGATATTGGTGAACTCCGGGAGATAAGTACAGGTCTGTGTGGGATTGTATTTGAGCTTTCGAATAAAACCTCTCAAGCCCTCCAACTTCACTCTTCCACCTCGATGGAGATTTGGGCCCCAAAGGCTTACGATTGCCTGGGAGGCAAACATGTAGCCGAGGCGATCTCTCTTTTATTTTTCCACTGCTACTCTCTTGTTCTCTCTCTCTGGATTCTTCCACTTTCTTTCCTTGCCAGTTACTTTTGCTTTTCAAAGAAAACGTAAGATGCCTTCGTGATTGACTGATTGGTTCCTAATGTGACAAATGAAGCGGAGAACAGCCAGACACCTGGAAACACCTGGCCTCTCAGGGTCGGGCGACAAATCTGTGCATGGACTCTCCCGCCGTCATGCATGGACTCTAGTTATTTAATTACTTGCACAATTAAAACATAGAACCAACTGTGCATGAAAACTTCGCATTTCCATGTTTCAACACGTGCTAACTGATGAAGCGATAAACTCGCAGATGATCTTAAAATGACTGACTTTCAAGCAGTAAAGGAGCTGTTTGTTGGGCAGGAGAGTGTTTGATAGATGCTTTTTTCAAATAAGCACGTACATGTTAGTCAACTTAGAAGTTCCCTTCACACACAAGGGTTGTATCTGCTGTCCATTGTGCAGTTTAGAGTAAATTAAGCACAGGAATTAAATATTGAATCAGTATTGGCCCGGCTATAGGGCTGATATACCTTGTCAATCAAAAGAGGACAGAAAAATGAATTTGTGCTCTGTGTATAGAAAAATTTTGATGTTCAATATTAATAGTCATTGAAGTGAGGTCCATATGAATTAATAACATTCAGAAAGTTAGATTCATTTAATCTTCAGAATCGGTATCAGCAGATATCACTTTTGAATAATTGGTATCGATGGACAAAATTTCTATCGGTGCATTTTCAGTTATGCTTATACACTAACCAAGATTTAGAGCACTTGAGTGAAATGTTCCTGATTATCTTAAAATTAACTTTTACATTATAAAACTAACATTTTATTTAATAAAAATGTCTTTAAAATGGATGACTTCGACGGAATAATGAAGAAAGAACAGCCAATAACAGCTCGGATGTGAACTCTGTAGAAATATTGTTTAAAAAGCATCTGGTGAAATCTCAAAAATCTTTATTAAATGACAAGAAAACATTTCTAGGCAAAAGCATCTACAAGATGCTAAAATAGATTTTTTTTATATATATATATTTATTTGAAACCCCTAGTTGTTTAAAAAATACCTTAAATTAATTTAGTAAACATAAAAAAATAACTTTCAAAGATCTAAAAGAAGGAAAAGTGATATAAATAAACACATGTCAGAAAAAAATATAAACATTTGAATAAACAACAAAATCTTTGTTTAAAAAAAATCTTCAAATCCTCATAAACCTTAAGTCAAAGTCCCCACCATAATTGAAAAACACATTTTGTGTATCAATGTAATGTGCATAAATAGCCAAACCTATCGTTCTCTCCCTTTGTTTTAGTTTTTTTTTTACTGATAAGGAATAGGAAAAAATCACCTCTGGCTCTTTGAACATATGAGATGGAAGGTAAATATAAACATCCCGTGTGTGTGCGTGTGTGTGTGTGAGACATACCTGTCTCTTTCACAGCTGCCTCTCAGACTGCAGGAGCCCAACTAGCATGACACCTCACATCTCTGCACACGGCCTGAGGTCTATAAAGATAAACACACACACCAGTGCTCCAGCCCTCCAGACCACCACCTGCCTCCATGCACTTGTCTACACACACACACACACATCAACCTTAGATTGTCTCATTTCATGTGTTTTCCTCATAAACTGAAACTCACATACCTACATGCTATGCTCATGTGTGTACATAAAATGTACATGCCCAAATATACATGTGTATGATTGCTCTGTGCTTACATACATGATCGTTCCCCGGGGCCCTCTTTGCATACTGCAGGCGAGACTGTGACCCCGTACGGCCCCAATGACCCATCACAGAGTTCACTCTTTCCTTCAGGTGGAACACAAACAAACAACACACGCACACACGTTCGCTTCCTGTCAGCCCACCGCCAATACAGACAACACAACCGCAAGGTGTTTGTGCGTATCTAACGGTAGATGTGAGATTACGGTCCTGAATAAAAAAGAAACAAAGAGAGGGAGAGAGTTGGAGATGAGAAAAGGCGAGTAAAGAAAAGATCTGGGGGTAAAAGCAAGTGTGAATCTGACAGACCAGATTGCCTGGCAACAGAATGACCATCATCTGGTGCAAGAGAAAGAGTGAGAGAGAGAAAAGGAAAGAGAGAGAACATGAAACACAAGAAAATATGGTGGCGGTTTCAGTGTCCATTATGCCAAAACAAAAGACACCTTTTTACTGATATCTTACATTAAAATGAGAACCTGTACAGTTATAACTACGTATGATCAGAATTATAAAACTGAAAAACTTTGTGTGAATATGACTCCACAAACAGTGGCAACTGTCAAATCTTCATTTAAGGATGCAGTATTATTACAGAGATTCCCACTGGCCCCATCAGTGAATGACATTTTGGTTTCCTGATGTCTGGTTGAGACTTTTAGCCAAACGGTCTGGGCTCACTGTCACATTACAGCCTCAGGCAAAAACTACAACAGTGCCCTGCTCCTCTCACAACTCACACTCTCTTTAAACAGTGGAGGAGGGGACATTAGTCTCTATTGCAAAATTAATGTTAGCATTTTAGATCTTTATTCTTAGATCTATTCGTTCCTAACTTCTTATTTATATTATTTATATTGTAGTTTGTGCAATTTATAACAACTGAATTCAAAACGAAATGCACTTCATTTGGCTTTCTATTCATGGTGTACTGAAGAAACTAGAAATGCAATCTTGATTTTTAAAAGATTTATTATTTTATCTCACTGCCAAAAGTTAGACAGTTCGACACAAGATTAATTCCAAAATTGGCCATTTTAATTTCTCAGATGATATGATGCCACATGCTGAATTAAACATGCAACGTGACCACAATGCTCTAATGTCTGAAACAGTTCACTGCTTAATGTGATTTGCTCACTGCAGAATTGTATATAAGTATGCAGTAGGCTATTGTGAACATCCACATGGTTTAATTTCATTATGTGGTATACCAATTTACTAAATTACATGGTTTGAAGTATAATCACTGAACAACGGCGGTACCCATTCACTTGCTTGGATGTTGTTTCTATACAGTAGAAGTGAATGGGTACTGCCATTGTTCAGTTACCAACATTCTTCAAAATATCTTCTTTTGTGTTCTCCTGAAGAAAGAAAGTCAAACAAGTTTGAAATGACAAGAGGCTTAGTAAATGATGGCACAATTTTGTGAATTCTCACATTTATTTGATGCTACAATGGTTGTTTATTGTAATTTTTTTTGTAGTAAAACCATGGTTAGTTTTCATGAGGGATAACCCATGTCGTTAAGTTTAGTCACAGATATTTGTTAAATATCAAGAGGTTATTGCTGAAAAAATCAGCTGTTATAGACCCTATAAAGTTTACATAGAATTAAACGTGAATTAATTAAAAACATTGGAGAATTTATTCACGTTTATGTCATTTTTATAAAAGCCTAAATCAGTGGAATTTGTATAAATGATTTAGCTGGAAATACTTTAGGATTAACTGGCTCAAGAAGTTCTGCCTTAAAGGTAACTTTATCTTGATGCATGCGCGCAAGTTTCTTTCTCATATTTTTTTTTAACCTACTCTTTTGTGCTAATAAATAGATGTTTACCGCTGGTGCACTTTCTGTTGAGTCCCATCAGTATAAAGATCATTAATGGCTGCCGGTTTCACAGATGAGTTGATCAGTATTCCGATGCGCCGCTGCCTGACCCGCTCGGCACAGCGACACTTGGAGCCGGTGTGAAACGACCGCGAATGCACACAAGTGGTATTTGTATGCCGAGATCAAAAAGCATTTACCTTTAGATGTTTTTCTGTTATGAATATTCAATGGCCTTATTGAAATCTAATTTAGGTCCCTTATCTCTGGGGGTTTTAATCAGTGAAGATAGCTGGAGGGCAGATCTGATTGACAGCCAAACTTTACTTAGAGAGAAAGAGAGAGATGGAGAGAGAGATAGAGAGAGAGATTATTTTTAATACAAATAATACAAAACAAATATGGGACTTAAACATGTTGCAGCATGCATCACTCTGTTAAACAGTTAAGATGAAATTCAGATATGCCCTCATTTACCCACACTTGTGTTTTACAAACCACTTTTGAGCTCCTTTCTTCTCTGGGACGTTAAATTAAATGTTTATTTGGATGTTCACACATGCAACAAAATGAAAGCTACCCAACTTCAAAACAAGCGAGAATGGGAGCAACGGATGAGATGACATGAGGATGAGTAAATGATGGCACAGTTTTCATTTCTGCTTAAAAAATTCTACAACTCTGTGCCACAGAGAACATGCCGCGGAGCTTCGCTGATAAGTGATGACACATTTTGAGCTAATGACTTCCAGAGACTGCTCAGTTTGAAACAAGAGGTGGAAATTCCCCTCAGTGAAGAGCTGATAATCAACAAAGAGGAAGCTGCCATTGAACAAAAGCACAGAGGATTGAAGCAGTCCACCAAAAGCTCTGAGCTAATAAACGGTCTTTGTTAGGAAGACGCTTCTTGTCCAGGTCTAAAGAACATATAACGCTATCATCTCTAAAATTATAAATCACCAAAATGAGACAGAAGGGAGTTAGTATTAAACACTGTTTTATGTGGTCAGGAAGGAAAGAATTTAGTATTTTGTAAAGGCTTTTACAGTGACATCCTGCTTAAGTAATACCTGACAGATATTTAGTGGAGGAGAGAGCCAACCCTTCATTCATTATAGTAGGATATATGCTTTGTGTGTTAACTAATAGACATATGACAAAAGTATTGATTAAAAGTGATGATAAATAAAAAAGACTTTTCACATAAAAGAGCTTTCTTGTTAACTGTTACTGTTTTTGATTACACAACACCAGCAAAAAATTATACAGGATGCAGAAAGGGTAATGAATGTGCCTATTGCCTTCATGTAGCCTACTTTATTTTATCTCACTTTAAGTATGTTAGCAATTTATTTGACTGATTTTGATTTTGATTTTAATCAAACATTTTCTGAATAAAAAGCAGAACTCAAAAGTGACTCATTTCACTTCTCTGCAGATCGAATATACTGTACAACTTTTTGGAGAGTACAAAATGTGACCATATGAAATCTGTGGGACCCTCACATAGGATAAAGTATCACTTCCAGGAAAAAACACTTGTCTACTTAGGATATTTTCTTAGGTTTTATTTTTTCTCTCCTTATTTAATTTCACATTTTGTTCGTATGTTGTAAGTGTCTTAATTTAGTTGCAATATTTAGTTGTCTTGAATTTGAGTGTCTTTGAACATATCCACCTTAAACGTATTTCTTTGAAAGAATTATATTCTTAATTTTTATTTCTCTCTGTTTCAGTTCAGTGATATTAGCACATGATGTTATTTGTGCTCACTATAAGCAAAAACAACAGTGAACAGATTAAATACATTTGTGACCCAGCCTGTGAAAACCCAGCTAAAGTAGTTTTTTAATTTGCAGTATTTGCATACTGGTAAAACTATCCTACAGTATTTAACAAACATTCTGTAAAAACACAACCTTGATATCTATAATACTGACAGAGTAACATCATGTCAAAGATTGGAATCACATGACGGTTTGAAATCAAGCTTTGATGCTTGTTATTCTCATAATGATTTTCAGACTTTAGTCTGGATTTCACAGACTGGGACACATTTAACATAAAGCAACATCTTAACATCTTAAGGAGATGATCAGTTCATTCATTAAATTACAGTGCGCTAGTCATTGCTCACGATGGAATAATGTTGTAAGTTCTCGCAATTGAATGTCATCTTACATTGTCGCTTCACTAACACTACCATAGCATGACATGAGCTCAGGTGTGGGTCCCAGTCCCGAAGGGCTCCATTAAAATAGTGTCCCATGCCACACAGAGCTGCAGGACAGTGCGTGTAAAACTGGCCATATGCTTACCAGGAATCCAACAGCTGAGTTTAATTGACAGAAATCAACATATCTGTATGTGTGTGTGTGTGTGTCAGAAGAGGAAATGATTGGCGATCAGCAAGACCAGAGCCAGTCCACAGGGACTGCAAAACAAAGTGAGTGATAATTTAGTTAGTGGAGAGAGAGTTTATAGCCACAGGGCTCAGCCTTTAACAGGAGAGAGATAGATAGAGAGAGAGAGAAAGAGAGAGAGAGTAGGGAACACTTTCTTATGGACTCACATTTTCTTGTTTGCTTGTTTTTCTAAATTAATTTTAATTAATAATTGCTAGTTATTAATTTGCTATTAAAGTTGTCTAGTGTATTGCTGTTGGACTGAGTTCAACAGACTCGCATCATGCCACCGACACAGAATTAATATGCCATAAAATGCATTCTTCTGCATCATTTTATGTGAATAATATAAACATATAGCCTTTGAAATGAGATTAAATCATGCATGTACTAGATTAATTAGAATGCAGATCAGGTCCAGGTCTCTGTGTGTGTGTGTGTGTGTGTGTGTGTGTTGTGTGTGTGTGTGTGTTGGGGGGAATTATATTGGGAGAGGACATTGGTTGAGACGACGACACAGTGACATTGTCATTAGCTTGAAGTTAATTAGTAATTAACAGCGCTATTTCACTCAGACGCATCTCGCTGTCCTCTGACAGGCTCTTTACTGCACTGTTGCGACGCAAACCAATAATGCTCACAGGGGGCTGTTCCTCTGTCACATCCCGTGTGAGTTAATTAAATGCTTTGCCACAATCCTTAAGATATGTAGAGCTGTGATATTATGGCATGTCACAACCAGCTTTGTTAAATTTAATAACATCCCCAAAACATTCAGGGGCCAATTTCTTTTATTTCAATGTGAACCCAAAAAGTATGCACTTTAAATAAAAAAAAGTGTGGATAAAAGTCAATAGGATCTTATTTAAAACAATGTATTAGGATTGCAATTACTTTTTCATCTGTGGATAAACATGCAAGTGCATTCCTTTAATTCCTTCATTGCTTTGATAACTGTAATTTGGTCGTATTTTGAGGGTTTAATTCTGTAAAAATGTGTGCGCTGCATTTGTTGTGGTCACAAAGGTATGTATTGCTCTGAACTGTCGTCTGCACACACACACACACACATACACACACAAGCATATCAGTAGAGGCCTGAAATCTGGATATTGTCATCTGTCACTCACGTCTGGATGTCAACAGCATCACATTCAGGAAGCCTGGGGGGGTGATTCTTCATATCCCTCAAGTTAATGTGTTTTATACTGAATTCAACACATTTACCCTTTGAGAAACAAAATAACACCTTGGATGCTTTTTTAAAAACAATAGTGTGTACCTTATGTTTCTTGCAGCTAAGTGTACTGTATGAGAATAACCGAATGTTTTTTAACTGATTGTGTTGTGTGATGCAGGCTATTTAGTAAAAGTAACAGTGTTTTTGGTAAATTCACTGTCATAAAAATGGTACTTGTAAAGTATGTAAAAATGCTGCAGTAAAAAATAGAATGTGATACGTTTATATTAAAATTAGATTTAACAGAACAAAAAAATTCATTTAGAGAACAATAAAAAGCAGGAATTATTGTATATTTTAAAGTAAAAGTGCATGCACTGTAAAATACTGTTAGGATTACAGTTAAACACAATATGTTTGTTTTGTTAAATAAATTCTTTTGTATCAGTTGAAGTATGTTATACCAGGATGTTTCCATTTACTTTTTTATTCATGTGTGTTGCTGTTGTTATTTTAGTATCATGTGACGGTAATGTGACATCCACACAAAAAAAACTGCACGGTCTATATGTACCATTAGACAATGTTAATGGGTAGAGTATTGATGGAAGTATATTTTCATAATTAAGTAGATCACTGCTTCGAAAAATGAAAATTCTGTCATTATTTACTTACTCACCTTCATGTCATTCCAAACCTGTATGACTTTTTCTTTTGCAAAACACAAAAGATATTTTGAATATCATTGATAACCAAACAACATTTGACCCAATTGACTTCCATTGTATGGACACAAAACCACTAAGACATTCCTCAAATGATCATCTTTTGTGCTTCACATATGAAAGAGTCATATACGCAAGTCACAAAAAGTTTTACACTTATATTTCAGCAATTGTAATGATCATAGTTCCAAATACACAAATAACACCAGCAATTCGTCTTCATTACATGGAACTGCATGGAGTACCCCTCAATTTCGAGTGTGACATAATGTCGGCCACTTTGCCCCAGGCCCTTGATCTCACCCCCATTCCTACCGCCACGGTAACCGACATTGCCATCTGTCTCTATGGTAACCTGGGTGAGTCCCGTGAGAGGGGTGACGGATGCCTGGCACATGCAGATATTGCCAACTCACCAGCATGGCACGCAGCGACCTGCCATATGGTGCCACCCCATATATCCAGAAACAGAGCAGAGAAAGGCCTGCATGTCCATCCATGCTCATCTAGCTCTGGAATTACAACAACAGTGTCAATGACTAGTTATAGCAATATGTATAAAGTGCGTTATTGAGTTTTTAATGTGAGGCTTGAGATTCTGGGATAGGCATGAGCCCATCTGTGAACATGCAGAGGATGAGGATCTGGAGATCCAAGTCATATACTGTATAGTAATCCAAACTTTGAATTGAAACTAAAGCATTTATGTCACAAACAGAGAGGAAGTGCTAGACATGAAGTCTAGCGTGCAGTTAAAAGCACACATATGTCCACCCATGCACTTTCCTTTACACACATAATGAGCTTTTTTCAGCAATAAAATGTTTGTGCCAACCACAATTAGGCGTCTATAAACCTCAATATACTATAACCTGGACTCTACTGCCCCTGTGTGGTGTGTCTTTGTTGGAAGCATAGAATCAAAGTAGAAAACATTTCACTTGATAAAATATATATTTATATTTCAAAATATGCGTAAAAATACATAAGGGATACTGCGTTCTCATATCATTGGTGTACACTTCATTACATTTGTCCCTAAAACAAGATTACAATACAGATCGTTTCAGTTTTAGAAAAAACCTTCACATAATAGTATGATTTGACATACATTTTTAGATTATCATCTATTTCATAGTCTTTAGTAGCAGGATGTGCAATGATTGATGCAAGCGTAATATTTAAAATTCCTTAAACGCTATACTAATAAAAGCTATTGTTATCTGTGATGACCTTACCCACATAATAGCAACAGAATGATAAACAATTAACAAATATATTAAAGAAAAACTGCATATACATGAAATTAACAAAGCATATAAGCATTTCCAAGTAACCAAATCAAATATAAATCAATAAATAAAAATCTCAACCTGTATATTTGGCATAGATTAAAACCAGAAACGAGTTCCTTTGTGAACATTTTATGTACTGGAGAAAATTGAGTCCCTTTGTGAAAAACAGTGTAATATTTATCATTCAAGTTTGGCCTGTTTCTTTGCAAAATCCACTAAGATCTTTCCTCGCAACAGACCTGCAGTAACACAGGATTCATGTTTTAATGCACACTGTGAAATGAAGCATAAATTCAGTCATCACCAGGACTTGCTTTTCCTTTGACTCTGTAATGCAAGTAACATTTTCATTTATTAAGGATTTGGCTGATTGTACTGTGTCATCTATTTTAAAAGGGGTGACCAACCCCACACAGTATAGTTTAAATTAAAATAAAGTAACTTCTCATACATTTGACATTTGAAACACATTTGGCAGAGATTAGATTTCAGTCATTCTCTGAAGATAAATAGCAAATATTTGATATAAATCCTAGTCTTACAGCAAGAAGTCCTTTGCATAAATAATGTTGTCACTGTTTCAGTTTACTACAGCTCAACAACGGACTTTAATTTGTGGTTATGATGTATATTATTTCGCCTACAGGTGCATCATATAATGTATATTTTGGGGTCAAATCAATCCCAGAGAAATTTAACGGTCAGTAACGGTCTCTACATAATAAAGCTTAGAACCATAATACATTCATTGTACTTTCCTTGTCAACTTCTTGGTCCACACAACTGATGCTCTGAGGGAAGGTCCCTAACAATAAATAAAAGATGGACAACAACCCATCAGAACTGGATCCCAACAGAAGGGTGCGGTTACAAACAAAACATGTTCACATTTAGTTAACATCTCCAACTTTCAGATGATCATCTCTTTACTCGACATCTAATATCAGTTCTTTAAGGCTGATATAGACTCTCTCTGCTTTAACAAATGACAAGCAGAAACACAAAACCTTAACACGATCCTTGTGAAAGGATATCACTGACCTTAGGAGAAATAAGCAACCTTGAGCTATGAAATGGCGCTATATAAATAAAACTTCTTCTAACAGAGATGTATGGCACTGATAAAAATGACTACATATTTCACCACATACATGACTGAGGTAAAAAAGGCCGTGCATGGTCAGTACTTATTACCCATTAACAGAAAGTAAACAGTTTGGTGCATGTTGTTTAACGTGTAAAGAAAAAGAAATGAATACATGGCTAACTGCTTCAGTCACAGTGATAACACAACAATTGCTACAATTACCAAGCACTTGTGCTACAATGGACAAAATCCACAAAGGATATTAGCTGTAGCAGACATTTATATTTAACATTATTCATACTGTGGCCCCAGTGAAACTTCTGAACTCTAAATATTGCTATCTCTTAACAAACCAAGCAAAAAGAAAAACAAGCATATCTTCCGAATCAATCAGTAACGTTTGAGTTGTCACTCTGTAAATTGGTCACTATTATGGCCTGTCTATTGTTCCTCTCTAGTAGATCCATAAAATGGTACTTTGTGGTGTCTGAAGCTTTTTCTCTGTCCTCTTGGCTTTCAGATGTGGATGTTGTGGTGACGACCCTTTGCTATATCTATGTCCACTCTGCGAGCTTCTGCAAAGGTTAAAAACATTGCTAAACCCAGGAGGTTAACAACAGTGATGAGGCCAAAAACAGATGCCCAGGAACCGGTGGCCTCGATCAGATACCCTGAGAAATATACCATGATGACACCTACAACAACAGAAAACACAGTCTGTTATCAAAAGTGTTAACAAATAGCAAATAGTTCCCCCCAAAAATTAAAGAAGTCAAGAAGCTCAAATTTGGTGACATGACGAAAACTCAGAATCTTGGTGGTTCTTGTGTCTCATGATGAACTAGAAAACTAGTCACAAGAACAGTGATTGAAGTGACTGACATGTTGCCATATTAGAACTTTGACATTGAATTTGTTTAAATGTTGCTTAATAAGCTAACATTTTTAAGTTCTGTGTCAGCCACCTTAGTTCTTCAAAAGGGAGGGGAGAGCAGTGGAGTGGAGTGAGCCATTGGTTGCAATTCGCAATCTCTCCACTAGATTTCTTTTACATCAAATGTTTGATGGTTGGATGTGCGACACTGACATTTTGATATAAATGTATTTGTTTCTGTTCAAATACATACATACAGAACTTCATGAGGTTAATTCAGTTTTTAGAGAATTTTCCTTTTTGAGCAAATTACTCCTTTAATTTTCCAAATCTCTCACACTTATCATTATTTTTAGAAAAGCAGGTGATTTTTATATTTTTTAAATAAATTGTAAGTGGTAAATGGTAAGATCTCACCTGTAAATGCCCCACATGTATTCATTACTCCTATAAATAAAACAAAAAGATTACAAAAAAATATTAAATGACACTCAACTGAAATGAAATAGACAATGTATAAATAAAATATATTCAAGCAACAATGTGTTGCATTTACAACACAATCCATATATTATTGAATGGTGTTACAATAAATCTGCGTTCACCAAGCATGCAGTCAATTTTGGGTTAAGACGGAAAGATTAATACATACCAAACAGAGCCCCAGCACAGGATGGAGCAAGATCTTGAACATTCACTGAAACCCCACTATAGAGTGAGAGAGATAAAAAGAGAATGAGTGTAAATGAAACGCATCCCAAACACCCTTTAGGTGGATGAGCTGGACATTTTACACATTACCTGTGGCTGAATGTGGTGAGGCCCATAGTAGCTGACACAAACGCCACAGCTGCAGGGAATGTAGTCGTCCAACATAGACACAGTGTAAACACACTAGACACACCCATAGAGAAAAACTAAAAACACGAGATAACGTTAATATACATTTTTGCAAGATGAAGTTTGGTGTGCCCCCACCCAAATGTCAAAACTAAACAGGTTTCAAAAGCAGCAGATATATTTGCGGACCACAATGAAAGCTTTTTATAACTATGCAAATTGCTCTAAGAACGGTTAAACTACACTGTAACTGTGTAAAGGAAACCTGTCTCAGACTTTTCTTCAAGCCCATGAACTTGTCCCTCACCAAAAAAAAATACATGAATAATGTTGATATTTCAGCTTACCTGCATCAGTTTTCTCACTGATGCTGTATCAAAACCTTTAAGAGAACAACAGAAGAGAGATTGAGTGGACCAGATGAGGAACATTTTACAATTTAACAAGATATTTACAGTCGTGCAAACCTGACATTTACGACACCATAAAACTCAAACAGACTGTTAACGTTAACAAAAACAAGAGAAGTCATGACAAAACATTGACTACAGAGCACAGTGGCTGACAGTAACAAATGTCTTTCTGTTATCTTTAATGACATGAAAATGTCAGGAAACTGAAACAGTTCTATGTGTTAATGAGAGATGGTTGTTTGTGATGTAAATGTGTTTTCATACCCTGACTTATTAGATGGTCTGCGAGGCAACCACTAAACAGGGAAGAAGGGATGGCCACAAACCATGGGATTACATTAAACACCCAACCCTGGGAAACACACACATGCAGACACAGCATTAAACACACACGAGGGAACACAACAAACTACACGTAAATCTTGTGACCAAAGTATTTTGACAAGCAATTTTTGTCTTTTAGAATCGTCCTGAGTTGTGCAGTGGTGTGGCGCCCCCTGCTGGACTTTAGCTAAAACAACAACCTTTACAAGTATCTTCTCTTGCAACAACAAAATCAAGTCTCAGTGTATATGTGGAATAATGTACAATCATAAACTAAGGCTGACCTCAAGTGTTGTTTTTTATATGAATAAACACAGTTTATTTCAGAACAATGTTTGTCCTAAATACAAATGATCCCTGCCTATAACATGGGTGCTCGCATGAATAGAAAATATTTATTTGATATAAATGTGCTACAAGACACATGGAACAATCACAGTGTGAAACCGGCTGTAAGAAACACTGTCACAGACCTTAAAATTTACATGCAGTGTAAATGTGGAATGCCATATTTGAACAGAATATTCAGAGAGCCATGTAATAAACATTGATGTTCTTTGGTTACAACACAGATCCTCATCTTTGTCTAAAAGAGTGCGTTTACCTTGGCGCCAGGAAAGGTGTCCTTGAAAAATGTTGGCAGCCATGACAGCAGTGTGAAGAAGGTGCTAGCAGTGCACAAGTGAGTAATAATCACGGCACTGAAAATACACAAACATCACACATCATATGCAAGTAATATAGTTCCCTTTCTGTCGGTCTCTCGACGTTGTGTCGAGAACGACAGTTCCCTTTCTGTCGGTCTCTCGACGTTGTGTCGAGAACGACAGATGGGGTTCGCCCTTGAGAACCAATCAACTCTGACTACTATAGAAAAGGCCAATGAAATTTGGCGAATGCAATTTGCATGCCGGGCTCCGCCCCCGGAAATCCGGTATAAAAGGAGGCCGGCGTGCAGCATTCACTTACCTTTTGTTCTTCAGAGCCATCGCTCATGAGTACAACTCAGGATTCAATCCTCTACAACTACACGCTGGTGCTACGACGTGTTACAGCGGATCGTCCCTTCCTGCAGCGACCTTCCCCTGGGCGTCTCGGCGGTTCCGGAGGTGTTAGAGATTTTTTCTAAAAGTCCTTTTCAGGACTGACTGAGCATTCTCCAGCGCGGCATGTCCCGCTGTTCTCTTGGGTGCGGCACCCTCATCGAGGAGGGGGATGGACACGATCGCTGCATTAGGTGTCTGGGCGTCCAGCACACTGAAGCAGCGTTCGTTGACACATCTGCCTGCACTGCGGGCAGATTGTCATTCAGAAGTTGCGGTCACGGGTGGCTGTCTTCCTACGGGAACCAGCCACCATTTCGTCTGCTACCCGGGCTGTGACATCTGTGGCTACGGCCCCGATGACCACCCACGTTAGCAGCGTTAGTGATACGGGGAACTCTGCGAACGTAAACCCGCCAGCCAAGTGCTCACGGGCCGATCGCACCCCGATTCGCTCTTCTGAACGTTCCCCAACCGGCGGTGGCATACCGTCCGGATCCTCACGCACACACTCGGAAACGATGTGTGACGTAGATGAGATGTCGCTCGCAGCATCGGAGGGAGACTGGCATCCGACTCTGCCGAATCCAAACTCCACCCCCAGCGGTCGAGTTCAGGAGGAAGCAGAAGTGATGTCATCCGTGCTAACCCGGGGATGCGTGGTTCCCGAGGTCGGTGCGCGGTGCAAACCGCGCCCACCCCGGGTGCCATGTTTTTCCCGGAGGTGCATGAGGAGCTGTGTAAAACTTGGAACGCTCCACTCACGGACCGTTCCAGTGAAACCAGCTCCGGCTCCCTTACTTCCCTCGATGGTGAGGCAGCCAAGGACTGCGTCGAGATCCCCCGGGTGGAACGTCCGCCTGCGGTGCACCTGTGCCGCGGACGGCTACCACCTGGGGGGGGATCGACCACTCCTACCGTCCAAAGCACGTAAGACTTCGGCATCACTGGTGTCGAAGGCTTGCGATGTTGCGGGCCAGGCTGCCTCCTCTCTCTATGCCTTGGCCATCCTGCAGGTCCGCCAGGCCAGGGCGTTGAGAGGGCTCCACGAGGGTAAGGCCGACCCGGGTATAATGCAGGATCTCCGTGCCACCGCTGACAGCGCTCTACGGGCGACTAAGGCGGCGGCACGGGCCCTGGGTCGGACGATGTCCACGGTAGTGGTCCAGGAGAGACACCCCCGGCTATACCTTGTGCAGAAGAGTGACAGCAAGGAAGTCCGCTTTCTTGATGCACTCATCTCGCAGGGTGGGTTGTTGGTAACACCGTCGAGGACTGCGCTCAGCAGTTTTTTGACGGCGAAGCAGACAGTGGCAATTAACCACATTTTTTTTTCACGCCGCGACTCGGCCGCCTACAGGCCTCCGAGATCTCACGTGACGTCTGCTTCCCTGCAACCCAGGACCCTTTCGGCATCGGCTCCGGTTCCTGTGCCCCCACAGGCGGCACCCCGGAAGCAGAGGTCGAGGGGGAAACCTACACCCCGTCAGCAACCTCCTCGCGAGAAGGGACACTGACGGGAAGACCCCAGGGAGAACAACATCGGGCCCGAACCTTCACAGCCACGGCTCTGATCGGTCGGTACGGGACGACTCCTGCCTCGTCACCAAAGCCGGGCCCTTGTTAGGGCTTGGCGCCCACTTACTCACTGAGTTTTCTGTTCTCCCCGGGTTTACTTGCAGCCGATCGCACACTCCACTGGACTGTGCTCGGCGAACCGACCTCACACCCTGGCGAGGCGTGAGGTCGTACACATACGACAGCCGTCACCACTCTCAAACCGACAGTGCGTGCCGTTGTCCCGCCAGGCAGGTAAGCAGGCGGAGCAAAAACCTTCCCTCCGGGGACTCCCCGCGACATGGTTAGCTCCGCCAGCCGACGAACCACCCCCCGTGGGAATGATGAAGCAGACCGTCCCCTTGGTCACCCTGTCACAGTCCCTGGGAGCTCGAGAGCTGCCCACACTGTCTCGCTGGCTAATGAGGGCGGTCCGTCTTGGTTACTCGATCCAGTTCGCCAGAGACTCACCCAAGTTTCGGGGCATCATCTCTCCCTCTGTCAGAGGCAGGGACGCCTCCGTACTTCGGGTAGAGGTCACCACCCTTCTGGCAAAACAGGCATCGAGTTCGTCCCTCAAAACCAAGATGTTCAGTGGGTCACCACCCGCACTTCATCGTTCCCAAGAAAGACGGCGGGTTGCCCCCAAAGGCTGCGTACCCTGAACAGAGCACCTTCACAAGCTGCCATTCAGGGTGCTCACACAGAGGCGCGTCCTGACATCTATGAGGTGTCAGGATTGGTTCGTGGCAATCGACCTGAAGGACGCTTACTTTCATGTCTCGATCCTCCTCGACACCGGCCGTTCCCACGGTTCGCGTGCGAGAGGCGGGCATATCAGTACAGAGTCCTCCCTTTCGGTCTGTCCCTGACCGCCCTTTCTCCCTGAGAGGAGGAAGGCGAGCGGGTACTAAACTATCTCAGCGACTGGCCTATCTTGGCACACTCGCGAGATCTGTTATGTACACAAAGGGACCTGGTGCTCCGGCACCTAGGTCGATTGGGACTCCAGGTCAACCAAGAGAGGGGCAAGCTCTCCCCAGTGCAGAGCGTCCTCTTTCTCGGTATGGAACTCAACTCTGTCACCATGTCGGCACACCTGTCCGCAGTTGTGCCCAACCAGTGTTGAACTGTCTGAAATGAACATTTTAGGCAGACAGCGGTCCCCCTGAAACAATTCAGAGGCTCCTGGGACACATGGCGTCCTCGCGGGCTAATACCCCTCGAGTTGATGCACATGACACCGCTCCAACACTGGTTTCAGAGTCGAGTTCCGAGGAGAGCGTGGCACACCGGCAGCAGGCGCATGGTGATGCCGCCCTGCTGCCGACGCACCATAACCCCTAGTCTTTATGACTTTTTCGACGGACTCAGGTCCCTCTGAGCAGGTTATGAGGCAGGTCGTGGTGACGACTGAAGTCTCCCTGCAGGGGTGCGGTGTAGTGTGCAACGGGCACGCAGGTGGGGTGTTGGACGAACCCCCGCCTGCGCTGGCATATCAATTGCCAAGAGTTGTGGGCTATGCTACTTGCACTGAGCAGGCTACGGCCTCTCGTGCGAGACATACACGTGCTGTTCCGAGGACAGCACTATAGCTGTAGCGAATACAGATCGTCAGGGTGGCGTTCGCACACAGCAGCTAAACACAACTTGCTCGACGCCTCCTCCGGTGGAGTCAACAGGTGACTCGTTCCCTGCAGGCCACACACCCCGGGCAAACTGAACTAGACAGCCGACGTGCTTTCTCGCCAGTTTATGCCTCGTGGAGAGTGGCGACTCCACCCCCGTGCAGTCCAGCTCATTTGGAGGCTGTTCGGGTAGGCCCAGGTAAAACCTGTTCACCTCCCGTAACACCACCATTTGCCCGCTTGATAGTCCCTGCCCTCGGCACGGATATCCTTGCGCACAGCTGGCAGCGGGATGGGCGGAAGCACACCTTCCCCCCCCAGGAGCCTTCTTGTACAGACTCTGTGCAAGGTCAGGGAGCAGGAGCACCAAGTGTTATTGGTTACACCACACCGGTCTAACCGCACTTGGCCTCAGAGCCGATGCTCTGGATAGCGACTCCCCCTGAACCATTCCCCTGACAGAGGACCTGCTCTCTCAGGGGAAGGACACGTTCTGGCATCCCAGATCAGACCTCTGGAACACCCATGTCTGGTCTCTAGACGGGACGAGAAGATCCTAAGATGGCTACTCCCCCTATACGGCTGAGACCATCACCCAGGCTAGGGCCCCATCTACTAGGCGGTTACACGCCTCTAGACGGTGCCTCTTCTCGTCCTGGTGTCTTTCTCAACGAGAAAGACCCACTGAGGTGCTTGATCAGGATTGTGTTCCCCTCCTCACGAGACTGGAGACTAACATCTCCCTTCCACACTGAAAGTGTATGTAGTCGCTATTGCCACTCATCACGACTCAGTCGGTGGAAAGTTTCTAGGGCAACACGACCTGGTCACCAGGTTCCTAAGCAGCGAGAGGGCGGAATCCGCCTCATCTCCGCTCCATACCCTCTTGGGACCCTAAGTGGTCCTGGGGAGCCTCAGGGCCCCCCAAAGAGCCCCTCGGAGGTTCCGATCTTCCTCATAGAGTAAGACGGCCCTCCTGACGGCGCTCACTTCCTTCAAGAGGGTAGGGGACCACCGAGCATCCTCCGTGTCCCTGGATTGCCTTAAACTCGGCCCTGGAAACTCTCACGTTATCTTGAGACCCAGGCCCGGATGCGTGCCCAAGAAGTTCCCACTACTCCCTCCGGGGCCAAGTGGTGAACTTGCAGGCGCTCCCCATAGGGGAGGAAGACCCAACCCGATTAGTGTTGTGTCCAGTACGTACTGGACCGCACGCAGAGCTCTGAAGCTCTGACCAGCTCCGTGTCTGTTGGAGGACAGCAGAAGGGGAAGGCTGTCTCCAAACAGAGGCTGGCGCACTGGGTCGTGGACGCCGTTACGACGGCATTCCGATCTCAGAATCTCCCATGCCCATTGGCAGTGAGGGCTCACTCCACACGGAGTTTAGCCACCTCCTGGACACTGGCAGAAGCGCCTCTCTAGCAGACATCTGTAGAGCTGCGGGTTGGGCTATGCCCAAACACCTTCGCAAGGGTTAACAACCTTCGCGTAAACCCGGTGTCAGCCCACGTCCTGCGTGGCGACATGTAGGACTGGCATCCGGGGGGGCGTATGCCTGCGAAAGCACCTTTCCACCCTCTAACAGGTTGGGTCAGTGTGCTATTTACCTTTTCTTCTTACCCGAACACATCGCTAAGAAACTGGTACCTCACCAGCCTCCCTTCTTACCCAGACACTGGTTAAGAATAGGCATTCCATCCATCACCAAACAAGCACCCCCTGGGGGCTGGCTGGGCAGAGCAGCCTTCCCCCTTAGGCCGGGATACCATGTGAGCTATCACAGATAGCTCTAACCGGACCTAGTGCTACCGGACGTCTGTAACACCCCCTCCGTGGGCTGTTCCGTCTGATGTATCCTCATGAGAATGGTTCCCACTCCTGGTAACCCATGAGCTTCCCCAGGTGGGCCTCCACCTCGCGGTTAACTACTCAGTCCGCACGTTCCATGCGTTCTCCTCCAAGGACGAGACCATACCTATATCCACCATATTCCTCCCCACGGGTAGGAGGTGGCCTCTGTAGCGCTTCTCTGATTAAGAGTCGCGCTTACCCGGTGTAAACTGATCTGGACGGCCTCTCGCCTATAGAGAGCTAAGGCCCCGTCCGTGAAAGTTACCGGTCAGGGCTGTACCCATCTTTCTCCAAGAAAGCTCTGGAACCCCCCGACCACCACACTGGAAGGTTACAGTCTCACGAAAGCTTCGAGATGACACGCCCAGGCTTGTTACCGTCGCTTCGCTAGAGATTGTGACGCGATACAGCGTTGTGGCGTTTTCCATAGGCAACCCCATCTGTCGTTCTCGACACAACGTCGAGAGACCGACAGAAAGGGAACGTCTTGGTTACGTATGTAACCTCAGTTCCCTGATGGAGGGAACGAGACGTTGTGTCCCTTATGCCACGAACACGTATCGTATTCTGCTGCAGTTTGAGAGGTCTCAGGCTCTTCAGAACAAAGGTAAGTGAATGCTGCACGCCGGCCTCCTTTTATACCGGATTTCCGGGGGCGGAGCCCGGCATGCAAATTGCATTCGCCAAATTTCATTGGCCTTTTCTATAGTAGTCAGAGTTGATTGGTTCTCAAGGGCGAACCCCATCTGTCGTTCTCGACACAACGTCTCGTTCCCTCCATCAGGGAACTGAGGTTACATACGTAACCAAGACGATGGGGTTCGCCCTTGAGAACCAATCAACTCTGACTACTATAGAAAAGGCCAATGAAATTTGGCGAATGCAATTTGCATGCCGGGCTCCGCCCCCGGAAATCCGGTATAAAAGGAGGCCGGCGTGCAGCATTCACTTACCTTTTGTTCTTCAGAGCCATCGCTCATGAGTACAACTCAGGATTCAATCCTCTACAACTACACGCTGGTGCTACGACGTGTTACAGCGGATCGTCCCTTCCTGCAGCGACCTTCCCCTGGGCGTCTCGGCGGTTCCGGAGGTGTTAGAGATTTTTTCTAAAAGTCCTTTTCAGGACTGACTGAGCATTCTCCAGCGCGGCATGTCCCGCTGTTCTCTTGGGTGCGGCACCCTCATCGAGGAGGGGGATGGACACGATCGCTGCATTAGGTGTCTGGGCGTCCAGCACACTGAAGCAGCGTTCGTTGACACATCTGCCTGCACTGCGGGCAGATTGTCATTCAGAAGTTGCGGTCACGGGTGGCTGTCTTCCTACGGGAACCAGCCACCATTTCGTCTGCTACCCGGGCTGTGACATCTGTGGCTACGGCCCCGATGACCACCCACGTTAGCAGCGTTAGTGATACGGGGAACTCTGCGAACGTAAACCCGCCAGCCAAGTGCTCACGGGCCGATCGCACCCCGATTCGCTCTTCTGAACGTTCCCCAACCGGCGGTGGCATACCGTCCGGATCCTCACGCACACACTCGGAAACGATGTGTGACGTAGATGAGATGTCGCTCGCAGCATCGGAGGGAGACTGGCATCCGACTCTGCCGAATCCAAACTCCACCCCCAGCGGTCGAGTTCAGGAGGAAGCAGAAGTGATGTCATCCGTGCTAACCCGGGGATGCGTGGTTCCCGAGGTCGGTGCGCGGTGCAAACCGCGCCCACCCCGGGTGCCATGTTTTTCCCGGAGGTGCATGAGGAGCTGTGTAAAACTTGGAACGCTCCACTCACGGACCGTTCCAGTGAAACCAGCTCCGGCTCCCTTACTTCCCTCGATGGTGAGGCAGCCAAGGACTGCGTCGAGATCCCCCGGGTGGAACGTCCGCCTGCGGTGCACCTGTGCCGCGGACGGCTACCACCTGGGGGGGGATCGACCACTCCTACCGTCCAAAGCACGTAAGACTTCGGCATCACTGGTGTCGAAGGCTTGCGATGTTGCGGGCCAGGCTGCCTCCTCTCTCTATGCCTTGGCCATCCTGCAGGTCCGCCAGGCCAGGGCGTTGAGAGGGCTCCACGAGGGTAAGGCCGACCCGGGTATAATGCAGGATCTCCGTGCCACCGCTGACAGCGCTCTACGGGCGACTAAGGCGGCGGCACGGGCCCTGGGTCGGACGATGTCCACGGTAGTGGTCCAGGAGAGACACCCCCGGCTATACCTTGTGCAGAAGAGTGACAGCAAGGAAGTCCGCTTTCTTGATGCACTCATCTCGCAGGGTGGGTTGTTGGTAACACCGTCGAGGACTGCGCTCAGCAGTTTTTTGACGGCGAAGCAGACAGTGGCAATTAACCACATTTTTTTTTCACGCCGCGACTCGGCCGCCTACAGGCCTCCGAGATCTCACGTGACGTCTGCTTCCCTGCAACCCAGGACCCTTTCGGCATCGGCTCCGGTTCCTGTGCCCCCACAGGCGGCACCCCGGAAGCAGAGGTCGAGGGGGAAACCTACACCCCGTCAGCAACCTCCTCGCGAGAAGGGACACTGACGGGAAGACCCCAGGGAGAACAACATCGGGCCCGAACCTTCACAGCCACGGCTCTGATCGGTCGGTACGGGACGACTCCTGCCTCGTCACCAAAGCCGGGCCCTTGTTAGGGCTTGGCGCCCACTTACTCACTGAGTTTTCTGTTCTCCCCGGGTTTACTTGCAGCCGATCGCACACTCCACTGGACTGTGCTCGGCGAACCGACCTCACACCCTGGCGAGGCGTGAGGTCGTACACATACGACAGCCGTCACCACTCTCAAACCGACAGTGCGTGCCGTTGTCCCGCCAGGCAGGTAAGCAGGCGGAGCAAAAACCTTCCCTCCGGGGACTCCCCGCGACATGGTTAGCTCCGCCAGCCGACGAACCACCCCCCGTGGGAATGATGAAGCAGACCGTCCCCTTGGTCACCCTGTCACAGTCCCTGGGAGCTCGAGAGCTGCCCACACTGTCTCGCTGGCTAATGAGGGCGGTCCGTCTTGGTTACTCGATCCAGTTCGCCAGAGACTCACCCAAGTTTCGGGGCATCATCTCTCCCTCTGTCAGAGGCAGGGACGCCTCCGTACTTCGGGTAGAGGTCACCACCCTTCTGGCAAAACAGGCATCGAGTTCGTCCCTCAAAACCAAGATGTTCAGTGGGTCACCACCCGCACTTCATCGTTCCCAAGAAAGACGGCGGGTTGCCCCCAAAGGCTGCGTACCCTGAACAGAGCACCTTCACAAGCTGCCATTCAGGGTGCTCACACAGAGGCGCGTCCTGACATCTATGAGGTGTCAGGATTGGTTCGTGGCAATCGACCTGAAGGACGCTTACTTTCATGTCTCGATCCTCCTCGACACCGGCCGTTCCCACGGTTCGCGTGCGAGAGGCGGGCATATCAGTACAGAGTCCTCCCTTTCGGTCTGTCCCTGACCGCCCTTTCTCCCTGAGAGGAGGAAGGCGAGCGGGTACTAAACTATCTCAGCGACTGGCCTATCTTGGCACACTCGCGAGATCTGTTATGTACACAAAGGGACCTGGTGCTCCGGCACCTAGGTCGATTGGGACTCCAGGTCAACCAAGAGAGGGGCAAGCTCTCCCCAGTGCAGAGCGTCCTCTTTCTCGGTATGGAACTCAACTCTGTCACCATGTCGGCACACCTGTCCGCAGTTGTGCCCAACCAGTGTTGAACTGTCTGAAATGAACATTTTAGGCAGACAGCGGTCCCCCTGAAACAATTCAGAGGCTCCTGGGACACATGGCGTCCTCGCGGGCTAATACCCCTCGA
This sequence comes from Triplophysa dalaica, assembly GCF_015846415.1. Classification (NCBI taxonomy): domain Eukaryota; kingdom Metazoa; phylum Chordata; class Actinopteri; order Cypriniformes; family Nemacheilidae; genus Triplophysa; species Triplophysa dalaica. Next base: position 9,855,237 of record NC_079561.1, on the reverse strand, counting down.
GTTGATGCACATGACACCGCTCCAACACTGGTTTCAGAGTCGAGTTCCGAGGAGAGCGTGGCACACCGGCAGCAGGCGCATGGTGATGCCGCCCTGCTGCCGACGCACCATAACCCCTAGTCTTTATGACTTTTTCGACGGACTCAGGTCCCTCTGAGCAGGTTATGAGGCAGGTCGTGGTGACGACTGAAGTCTCCCTGCAGGGGTGCGGTGTAGTGTGCAACGGGCACGCAGGTGGGGTGTTGGACGAACCCCCGCCTGCGCTGGCATATCAATTGCCAAGAGTTGTGGGCTATGCTACTTGCACTGAGCAGGCTACGGCCTCTCGTGCGAGACATACACGTGCTGTTCCGAGGACAGCACTATAGCTGTAGCGAATACAGATCGTCAGGGTGGCGTTCGCACACAGCAGCTAAACACAACTTGCTCGACGCCTCCTCCGGTGGAGTCAACAGGTGACTCGTTCCCTGCAGGCCACACACCCCGGGCAAACTGAACTAGACAGCCGACGTGCTTTCTCGCCAGTTTATGCCTCGTGGAGAGTGGCGACTCCACCCCCGTGCAGTCCAGCTCATTTGGAGGCTGTTCGGGTAGGCCCAGGTAAAACCTGTTCACCTCCCGTAACACCACCATTTGCCCGCTTGATAGTCCCTGCCCTCGGCACGGATATCCTTGCGCACAGCTGGCCGCGGGATGGGCGGAAGCACACCTTCCCCCCCCAGGAGCCTTCTTGTACAGACTCTGTGCAAGGTCAGGGAGCAGGAGCACCAAGTGTTATTGGTTACACCACACCGGTCTAACCGCACTTGGCCTCAGAGCCGATGCTCTGGATAGCGACTCCCCCTGAACCATTCCCCTGACAGAGGACCTGCTCTCTCAGGGGAAGGACACGTTCTGGCATCCCAGATCAGACCTCTGGAACACCCATGTCTGGTCTCTAGACGGGACGAGAAGATCCTAAGATGGCTACTCCCCCTATACGGCTGAGACCATCACCCAGGCTAGGGCCCCATCTACTAGGCGGTTACACGCCTCTAGACGGTGCCTCTTCTCGTCCTGGTGTCTTTCTCAACGAGAAAGACCCACTGAGGTGCTTGATCAGGATTGTGTTCCCCTCCTCACGAGACTGGAGACTAACATCTCCCTTCCACACTGAAAGTGTATGTAGTCGCTATTGCCACTCATCACGACTCAGTCGGTGGAAAGTTTCTAGGGCAACACGACCTGGTCACCAGGTTCCTAAGCAGCGAGAGGGCGGAATCCGCCTCATCTCCGCTCCATACCCTCTTGGGACCCTAAGTGGTCCTGGGGAGCCTCAGGGCCCCCCAAAGAGCCCCTCGGAGGTTCCGATCTTCCTCATAGAGTAAGACGGCCCTCCTGACGGCGCTCACTTCCTTCAAGAGGGTAGGGGACCACCGAGCATCCTCCGTGTCCCTGGATTGCCTTAAACTCGGCCCTGGAAACTCTCACGTTATCTTGAGACCCAGGCCCGGATGCGTGCCCAAGAAGTTCCCACTACTCCCTCCGGGGCCAAGTGGTGAACTTGCAGGCGCTCCCCATAGGGGAGGAAGACCCAACCCGATTAGTGTTGTGTCCAGTACGTACTGGACCGCACGCAGAGCTCTGAAGCTCTGACCAGCTCCGTGTCTGTTGGAGGACAGCAGAAGGGGAAGGCTGTCTCCAAACAGAGGCTGGCGCACTGGGTCGTGGACGCCGTTACGACGGCATTCCGATCTCAGAATCTCCCATGCCCATTGGCAGTGAGGGCTCACTCCACACGGAGTTTAGCCACCTCCTGGACACTGGCAGAAGCGCCTCTCTAGCAGACATCTGTAGAGCTGCGGGTTGGGCTATGCCCAAACACCTTCGCAAGGGTTAACAACCTTCGCGTAAACCCGGTGTCAGCCCACGTCCTGCGTGGCGACATGTAGGACTGGCATCCGGGGGGGCGTATGCCTGCGAAAGCACCTTTCCACCCTCTAACAGGTTGGGTCAGTGTGCTATTTACCTTTTCTTCTTACCCGAACACATCGCTAAGAAACTGGTACCTCACCAGCCTCCCTTCTTACCCAGACACTGGTTAAGAATAGGCATTCCATCCATCACCAAACAAGCACCCCCTGGGGGCTGGCTGGGCAGAGCAGCCTTCCCCCTTAGGCCGGGATACCATGTGAGCTATCACAGATAGCTCTAACCGGACCTAGTGCTACCGGACGTCTGTAACACCCCCTCCGTGGGCTGTTCCGTCTGATGTATCCTCATGAGAATGGTTCCCACTCCTGGTAACCCATGAGCTTCCCCAGGTGGGCCTCCACCTCGCGGTTAACTACTCAGTCCGCACGTTCCATGCGTTCTCCTCCAAGGACGAGACCATACCTATATCCACCATATTCCTCCCCACGGGTAGGAGGTGGCCTCTGTAGCGCTTCTCTGATTAAGAGTCGCGCTTACCCGGTGTAAACTGATCTGGACGGCCTCTCGCCTATAGAGAGCTAAGGCCCCGTCCGTGAAAGTTACCGGTCAGGGCTGTACCCATCTTTCTCCAAGAAAGCTCTGGAACCCCCCGACCACCACACTGGAAGGTTACAGTCTCACGAAAGCTTCGAGATGACACGCCCAGGCTTGTTACCGTCGCTTCGCTAGAGATTGTGACGCGATACAGCGTTGTGGCGTTTTCCATAGGCAACCCCATCTGTCGTTCTCGACACAACGTCGAGAGACCGACAGAAAGGGAACGTCTTGGTTACGTATGTAACCTCAGTTCCCTGATGGAGGGAACGAGACGTTGTGTCCCTTATGCCACGAACACGTATCGTATTCTGCTGCAGTTTGAGAGGTCTCAGGCTCTTCAGAACAAAGGTAAGTGAATGCTGCACGCCGGCCTCCTTTTATACCGGATTTCCGGGGGCGGAGCCCGGCATGCAAATTGCATTCGCCAAATTTCATTGGCCTTTTCTATAGTAGTCAGAGTTGATTGGTTCTCAAGGGCGAACCCCATCTGTCGTTCTCGACACAACGTCTCGTTCCCTCCATCAGGGAACTGAGGTTACATACGTAACCAAGACGATTTCCATGCATGCTGATTTATGAATGAATAAGAACAATTTTAAACTAAATATAAAATAAATATAATATAATAAATAATCAAAAAAGCCGCTAAAAAAAGTGCATGAAACCTAAAAGATATAATTACAATAACTAAAAAATGCCCAATACATTCACACGAATCAAACCTAAAATCTAGAATAAAACCTAAGAGTTGGGGGGAAGTATCGTGTGCACACTAACTGTATCCAGAACCTTAAAAAACTCCATCACATTTGGCTGACTGGATGGAACCCCGTGTTACTGTGTTACTGACTCCTCTATATATAGACAGACATGAAGCGGATGTGAATCAGGCCTTTATGAGAGCTCAGTAAAGACCCTTTGTTCGGTGTTCACACACACACAGTGTTCTGTTGTTAATCTCACCACACAGCTGGTTGTCTAAAAAGTCGCAGCCAGTTTCTCTTGGACAGTTTGGACTGTGTGCCGGCACTGCCCAGAGACTCCAGTGTGATGATAGGACCTGACAAACACAAATACAGCCAGTTATCTTACACCTGCTTTATAAACAGAATAACCACTCAGCACTGCCACAGTCGATAGAGGGATATTTCAGATGCAAAACAAAAAGTTTCACTCACCCTCAAGGCATCCTGACTGAATATGACATTCTTATTGAAGAATAATGCAGTCGGAGAAATAATACCACATATTTAAATCTCCAAGCGGTAATTTTTTTAAGCTCCAAAAAGTACATAAATCGATTTATCATGCCGTCGAACTGCTCGAGATGGCTCCACGGTCTTAACAAAGGTGTTTTAAAGCGAATCGATGCTTTTGTTTAAGAGAAATATCCATATTGACAGCGCTACTTACGTTAATGTCTAGCTTCTGTTATCCCTCGGCTGTGCGTGAACCAGAGACCTGTTCTTCCGCTTGGAAGAAAAATTATAGTTTGTATTACAACACCAACTGCATTATTCCTAAACAAGAAAGTCATATTCAGTAAAACATGGGGTTATTAGTTTTGCCTCAGAAATATCCCTTTAATAAAGGGTCAACTGAACAAAATTATGTTAGGAGGTATTCCATCTTTGATTTAGTTTACTTTGTGGCCAGTGAGTAATGTTTAAAATACAAGTAGGGAGGAAAAGAGAGTTCATAAATATAGTTTTTGTTTCATTCTGTGAACAATATTTCTCACAAATTTCAAACAAACATATTGGTTCAGTTTGCATTAATCTGCAGTAAATGAAAACTGGAGAAACAAGTGAAAATAACAGATTTTTTCAGACCTCAAATACTGCAAAGAAGTTCAAAAAGTTCAGATTCAATTTTTAGCAATACAACAGTAATATTTGTACACGTATTTCAGAACAGTTAAAAAAAATTTTTTTTAATGTGATAACCTGGATTTTTATCACAGTTTTCATGCGTTTTATCATGGTGTCAGTTTTTTCAATTTGCTGTTGGATGACTTTATGTCACTCCTGAAGGTTGACAGAAACTGGACTTGAATGGCCACGATACATCTATGAATCCTGATTAAATGAAAATCTGGAATGGTCGCTTAATTTTTTTGCAGCTGTATATTTCCATGTTGGGTATTGTACCTACCTTCTCCTTTGAGCAGATACTTCCACATTACGTACGCCCACAACATAGACAGAAGCCCGGAGATGTAGAACACACTCTCCCAGCCATACAGATCCAGCATGAGAGAGCCAATGCCTCCTATCACCAGAGTCCTGAACACACACATTAAAACACATTCATTCTGAAACATCCTTCACATTTCCACAAGTATTGTAAATACATTAAGAGATCAGTCCCTGACCCCAGGTACGAGCCGCTTCCTACAGTGCTCATGAGAAAGCCCCTCTCACTCTCAACCACCTTCTGAGAACACAGGCTGGCCAGAGACGGGTAATGCACGCCTGAAGAGCAACAAAAACAAGAAATGACAAACAGCCTCATTAAGTGAATCGCCATTCGAGAACAGACAATCCCAGATGGTACGACCGCTCGCTCGTAAATCACGAATAACTTCTGACTAGCACATTCAGCTGTTTGTTCTGATTGGTCGCAGAAGTCTGGACGTGATTATGTTATTTAAAACTTGGTATTATAAATGTTGATGTTTGCTGCAGAAAGACAGATTGTAGCACATTCTATTCTGGCAAAAGAAAATGAAAAATATATATTTTTAAGCAAATGATCTGTGAAAATGACATCAAAATTATTTTCTCTTTCGTGACATCTCAGTTCTTCGGGTAATTTTATAAGCCAAATTCTTTAGCCATAAACAAAAATGACTTAAATCCCCTTTATATTTTCACATTTTTCTTGATGAAATTAAGTTAATTGTCTCATCTCTAAGACTTTTCTAAAACAAAGAATATATATCATTATTCACAATCATCATAGTCACTATGATGATTTATTTACAGATATGACTAAAAGTTGGTTCTGTGCTTTTCTTTTTCATTTATATTATAGTATACTCTGCGTATGTAAACCTTTGATAAAGCAGATATTTTTCAGTTACTTCTGTACAGGGTTCCCTCTCAAAGTCAAATTCCCTGACTTTTCCATGACTTTCAATGATTAAGAAGTTGAATTTCCATGTCCTATAATGAATGAAACCCAGGCTTTGAAGTGGTCGTTTTTTGGCCAAAGCTCTTGAAATTTAAATTTTCCTGGCATTTTGCCTTAGTTAAGAGCTACAGGTGACTGCATTTGACTTGAAGTGATTGCCAGGTGACAAGCGGGAAGGGAAATAAATGGCGCTGAAGACAGCCATAACAAAACACAAAAGTTTGTAAAAAAATATATATATTTTGATAACTGGAAACTAAAATATAATGACAAACAAAAAAATCCCTGATATTCCATGACTTTCAATGTCTGGAATAGACCTTTTAAAATTCCATGATATCCCAGAAATTCCATGACCTGTGGGAACGCTGTTTGTAACTACAATTGTAATGATTTTAATACTTATTTCCCTGATATTATACTGTAGTTATGAATGTATATCTAAGTACTGCAATAACAAAATACATAAAAACAATACGTTAACTGAAAATTAAAGATTTTTTTTGCAATTTGGCAACAATCTCGAAGCAATCTGCTCAATAAGCAAAGTTTTCTCTAATAACAATATAGCTTTACTGCAGTGTGCATTTTAATTAAGGAAGACACTGAGAACGTTGTGTTGTTTTGCAATGACGTCTTGCCAAGTAGCCTCAAACATTATTGCTCTTTGAAATCATAAGATTTTTGACAATTAACAACACAGCATGGCATGAAAGTATAAAGCCGCTGGTCGTCCTGAGTGATACTGCAGTTTCTTTGATAGTACCCACCCTGCAGTAGACCCATAAGGAAGCGAGAAATCGTCATGGAGACGATAGGCTGAGAGCAGAAATGGGCCAGGATGGGTGTGAACGCTGTCATTGCTCCCCACGCTGCCGCAGACAACAGCAACACTTTTTCTCCTCCCACCCTGAACACAAAACAAGTCAATAAAAACAAGCTTGTGAGGCTAGATAATATAACATGCATTTAGTGTGGATGATTTACATTTTTGTTTATATATTTCTCCAGCATTAGACATATGCAGTAATGCTAGACTTGCAGCATGCTGGTGCAAGTAAAGACAAGCTGCATAACCTACTTAATCAAGTTGAGTCCTATTTCCAAGCAGTTTGTGGCTTTCTGGTGGCCACCAGACTTGTAATGTTCTATGAAACCACTAGATTTGATCTTTTTGTGCATTTGCATAGTATGTAAAATATAATGTACTGCCGCAGGTTCTTTAAAGGGGAACTACGCAACTGATAAACATAATAAACACCCTTTTTTGGCAGAGTTTCCCTGTAATACTATTCGAATAGAAAAAAATCAGTGGTAATATATAAGATGTGTTAAAACATTTGAAAATCATCTGCTGCTAAATGTCATGAAGGGTGGCGGAAAGGAGGAGATTAGACGAGCGATTCACCAAACAAGTCATTTGAGAGTCAGTCAAGAAGTAAGGTAAGAATAACTGCCTTTTATATCAAAATAATAGTATTTTTACACCATGTTTGTATATAAAGCTGTTGTTGGACACTACATTAACCAAAATAGGACCTAATAATCAAAGAATATTTACACTTAAAGACTAGTTTTAGACTAAAATAAATATTAGAGCTGTATCACATATGATGAAATACATCAGTGCCATTGTTTTTGTACACCAGTAATATTCTTTGTAATGCTTGTTTGTAACAGGGCCAAATTCAGGTTTAAAATAATCCCAGTCCAGGAAACCGCGCTGTGTTGTTCAACAAATGTTTTTGATGGGTGGCACCTGCAGTTCAAACACAGCCACAGCCTTAATGTAGTCACCCCCACCACAAAAGCACATCAATTAAATATAAATGAATCCACTAGTCACCCGCCCCAATAATAATGTAGGTTGGCCTTCTTTACTGCATTAACCCTTATGCATTTTTTTTTCAAATGAATGATTCATTATTGTGCCATACTTTTAACTAAAATATGTGACTTTCATTCAAAAAATGCTGACACATATTTGTGACCTACTGACTCGCCTTACTATCACAATAAAGTGTCCAAGTATTTATTGTAACAAATGGCATCCTGGTTTCCACGTTAGTTTGTTGAGTGGGAGCCGTTTGGTTCTGACCTGTCACTGACGTAGCCTCCAAGGACCTGAGTGAAGCAGTATCCCCAGAAGAAGCTGCCCAGCACCATGCCGGTTTCTCTCTTGGACCAGCTGAAGCGCTCTGCCATGCTCACTGCACAGATAGGCATCGCCACACGGGCGCAGTACAGCAGGCACGTCCCCAGCAACAGAACCACGGTCCATAATCTTGCTACTGGCCTGTAAACAGACAGAAACACAATCCAGCAGTTTTGTAAGAGGTCCATGTGAGAGTTGAATGCATTAACTCAATTTCAAATTGGCAGACATAGCTTGACTGACTACAGATGTAATCCATTAGTTCAAACTTTTTACTAAAAAGGGACTTCCAAGCTGATGACCCAAACAAACAAAGTTTCACAACGTTGAAATGGTTAAAATAGTAAAGAAACTGGTCGATATTTGATAGAAAACATTTATTTCATAATTAACCTATTTAATGTCCTAATACAAAGTAGCTCACAATCTAACATATTAAACATCACTTTAGTACAAAACATCCCTAAAAAACTATTAGACTGTCTCCTGATCATACAAGATATATTATGATGTAGACCTGAAAAACACTGTTTCTAATTGACGTGTCCAAGTTTGCTCAAGGTGGTCTTACCTCGTCCAGTATGGACTCGACTCAGCCCACTTCTTTTGTGATCCAGCCTGTGCGAAATTATCTGCGGGGCTTTCTTTAATGCTGGCCAAATCTGGACTAGAGTTCTTTCCATGTTTTTGTAGAATTGCCATTCAACGACAAATGTGTTAGTTTGTAACTACCTCCTCGTATACGATCTCGGCTCAGTCCGTGCGAGCGTGACAGCAAGGAAATGAACAAAACACGTTTTTGTGCAGAAGTATGTCCTTAAGACGTCTACGCAGCATCCATTGAGCTCCCGCGGCTGACGTAAAACAAACGGACTGTCTGTTTCACGTCTGCTATAACGCAGCGAGAGAAAAATCAGCCCTTTCCTGATTCCCCAAATGTTTATAATGATCCACGTGTCAGTTTCTATTTTCAGCCACGCAGTTCCTCCAACCGCTGGAGCCTGAAACCAGGAAGTAACGTGACTCAGCCCCTTTCGCAAGTGTTGCCAGGGTCGCAAATTCCCAGCACAATTGGTCTGTTTTGAAAATGCAGACGCGGGAAATTAAAATTTTAGAACCTGTATTTATTAATGTCTTAAACGATTTATAAAGCAAATGGTGAACTAAGGAAAACTGACGTAGTTTTCATTACGTTCTTTGGTTGGGTTCGAGTTGTTAATTGGGACGTAAAGTTCCTTGAACCTGGCAACCTTGCCTTTCCTCAACCCCTGAACACTCACTGAATCCCTCGATACTGCTTTGTACACGTCGATACATTTATAAAAACAGTTGCTGACGTGTTTAATGAACGTGACAAGCCCACTCGAAAAATCGTACCTGAATAGTTACTTAGCTGAAGAATAACCTCTAGCAGCAGTGTTTCAATTTAATACAGTGTTCACTAAATCTAAATTTTGTCAACTGTGTTTTGCACTTAACATTCTTGATGTGCTTTGTAACCAATACTTCTATAGCATATGCAAAACAATCAGGCTCTTGGAAAGATAGCGATATCAAATGTTTCGGTTAGCTGGTTTGTCTTGCTAAACGTGTTACGATAAGACGATGATAGCATGACGTCCCTGCTGATAATCAAGTATAGAGTTTTGGGGGATAAAAAATATTATTTAATACAATGTGAAGCATCTGACATTCAGAAGCTTACAATTTGATCTCTGCAATATCTATAAATCACATAATTGAATGTCAATGTAAGCAGGAATACTTGACAATGTACAGTAGAAAACAATGTCACATGACTTTATAACATTATAATGCAATAATATTAGTACTCAAAAAGGGCTGACATTCTTTAACAGACCCCTTAATGCACATACAAAAAATGTATACCTGTGCACTGCAAAATAAAACATGAAAGCACACGGAGCACATTTGTCACCTTGATACAATCAATCCACTGTTCCTGATGACACCAATATTTTGCCTTTGGTACCTCACATCAGTGGACACAAACATCTAGTAAATCAGCATGTAAGTGTGGTTCTTATATACTTTCTAAACATTCGCAGACAAAATAGAGGGTTAATAATAGTTCTCTGCAAAACGAAATGGCTAAAATACAATAAATTCTGCTCAGCAAGTCGCAAATCACAGAAATCTCTCTTCGCAACGAAGTGTTTCATTTTGGCAAGGAGTCATCCTTAAATGTCAACAACCTCATTACCACAGCCTATTTAATGCCAAGTCTTTGATAGGTAAACCAAACAAAAGGATGATGAAAAGGATGTTTGAGTGTCAGTCATTGAGTATAAATAGTTAAGGAAAGGGAAAGCGTCCATTTTGTTCCCCACATAATGCAAGCATAGAGATGCCGATTCATGTTCACTTGGGATCCTCGATGGTGCCTTTGCTGAGATCTGTCATTTTGGGGTACTTTACTTTCTTCTGATCCAACTCGTTCTGAGCCCACAGCAGCAGTTTGAGGAGTTTGGCAAGTTTAGGTGTTGACTCCCTGTTTTCGTAGTCCAGCACCGCCTGGTTTACTTCACTCCACACCTGTTATGGAGGACCACAGAATCAATTACATTTGAAAAGATATCTTTATGGTAAAACTTGCGACAGGCTGTAGTTAAATTTCTTTAAAAAACTGTAGGCTAGAAATGGGGTTTTCCACTAGAGGGGGCAATCTGCCTAGTCTCTAAAATCATTTGACCTTTACACACCTTTCGGTTAGACGTACACGGTGTACATTCTGCACAAAGGAGTTTTTATTAAAATCATACAGATGGAGTGGTCCAAATAAGTTAAAAACCCCTGGGCTAGAATGATTCGTTTTTTCTTCCATTTGATGCAAAGTGTTACCTTCTGTCTCTGCATCATGTTAAGAAGGTCACCGAAGGGAGACTCCTCTGGGTTGTCAAATGCTAGAAGAGCGAGGGTCCGCTCCATCTCTGTCAGACACTCTCGGCTTTCCTCTCCCTGTTCAGCTAGCTGCGTCTGTGCAAACTCTAGCGCAGCCTCGGTTTCCCGCAGGCGTATCAGCTCGATCAGGTGTTGTTGCTGCGGGAGGAAAGCATACAACCTTTACTTTTTACTTAGTAATACCTTCCTCTAGTCTGTATGGCTGAATCACAGAAGAATGTCAATATACTGTGTAAATGGTCTGAATATATTATAAGGTAAACCGTGACTATACAAAATAAAAGTCCAAAAACTAACAACCATAGATATTTTAATCATTGATTATGTAAATAATATTCAAAAGATACAAATTAGTCTCAATAGAAAACTCCAAAATGTGTTCTCCATTACCTGAAGATGAAAGTACAGGTAGCGGTTAGTGTCCAGTAGCTCGGGGTGAAGACTGTTGATCAGCGCTATTGCCTCTTGTATCTGTCCTTTTAAGACCATCTCCCGAATCTTTATCCTCTCATCCAAAGAATCCAGATCAACACTTGGCTCAATGCCTGATTCCATCCTGAATTTCTCAGCTGCCTCTTTAAACCCCTCTAAAAAAATAAAGTATAAAATTAATTTACAGACAGTTAATAATAAAATAAATAAGTTTGGCTGACTGCATACCTGTCACCAAATAATTCATAATGAGTCGATTCATGTCTGCCCGCTGAATGTGAACATTATTGAGCTTTTCCATCCACTCCTCCCGTGTTATGTCCTCTGGCTTTTCAGCATAACTCATCATGAAGTGTTCTGCATTGACAAAGAACATGCAAAGATTTCTGTCATTCGATATACATTATACAACTTTCCAACCACGGGTCAGTCCAACTTGCAAGCTAAATAAACTTAAAAGTTGAATCAATTATTTTGTCCATCTTCCCTTTTATTTAATATAATTAAATAAACAGTAGTAGTAAGTTGAATGTAAATGACACGCTTAATGAAAACAACTTTACCAGTTTGTAGGTACATTATTTTTATCTTGTCAATGACAAGCACATTGGTAAAATAAGCAATGGCAAAAATAAACATGCTAACAACAACCTTTGAGAAAAAACAAATCAAGAACGTATTGGAAGCCCAAACACGATTACATTAGCGTTTACGATTACCGGAAGCTCTAATTATAAAGGCCTGTATCATAACATTGAAGCCTGTGTCGATGGAAAGAAGACCATAACGGATTTCATACGTAACAACAATTTTAAATGAGAAATAAATAAACACCGATAGTCTCTGAGCCTTCATGCAGGATGACTCGTTATCCATACCCATGAAAACGTTTCCGATTATACGAAAAATGTTCATTTTACCTGAATGTGTACACTTTCCCTGCTAGCAGCTCGGGGAGAAAGGCCGTAACCAACTCTCGCGATATTTAAAGAAACTTGAGATTTCAACCACGGCTCATTTGGATTGGCTGGCGTTTATTAAAACGTTTTGATACACGTAAAACAACAACAATCATAAATGCGTATCCAAACTGTTCCTTAATATTTATTATGAATTATTTCCAAGTATATATAATGTATTGTGTTGTCGCCTGCCCTTTCCGTATATTTGCGTTATTCTATTTTTGACGATAAAACACAGCATACCATCGATGAAATCCCTTTACGTCCAAAAATGTATCCGTTTATTTGATTCTTTTTCTGACAAATTTCTGATTAAGGAAACGGCGTCCCTCGTTGAGTATCCGCCCATTTTCCTTTTCGCGATCGGTTGTGACGTCACCGCACGACTCATTGAGCACTGAGCAGGGACGGTCCTCCTCGTGATCAACGCAGACTGACATACGTATCTGATCACCGGAGTTTGATTTACTCCCATTTGAAGGCCGTCTATAGATAAAGAAAATCGTCCACGAAGAGCCGACGATCTGCCCTCCTACCTTGCGTTTCTCCTTTAGAAGGTAAGAACCATCTCAGTCGACGTAGTAAGACATAAATCCTATCTGGGCGTCTCAATCCTGCTCTATGTGCACGCGGGATTACTGTAGTAAGGTTTTTTTCTGCTCGGCTCTGACCGGCGATCTAGCGAACCAATATGGATGCTGAGCGCTAAACGATAAGATTAAAGGATCTACTTCTCTGTCAACAATGAGGTTTGACCTCCATCAGTTTTGAAACTCTTATCATCGTGCTGTCACTAACGCTTGCGGTTATTTGTTGCACATGTAATGCTGCTGAATCGCAAACAATGGTGTGTTTGCTAATCCTCTGATCCTCATGAGAAAGACGCTGCTGCTGTCGCTGGCTGCTGTTCTGTATCTTGACAGAAAAACAACTGATGTGCTCTACACTAAAAGTCTCTTTATAAACATCAACTAAGACTTTAAGGTTTAAAGGTCTCTTGATATGGAAGCATAGGCTGGAAACCTGTCATTTTTTAATGAACAGTGTTTTATCGTCTTAATAAATTGATCTATGATTTGTTTTACCTTTAGATGCTTTATTGACGTGCGGCCTACACTTCCTTTTATTTGTGTTTTGGCACATGACCACCTTTCTCCACTCACAATTTCTTAGAGGTCAATGTGCAAAGTGGCTACATACTAGGAAATTTGTCTTATTTTGAGACAGTGGAACAATTTTGCATTATTGAAGGGTGTATGTTGATTTCTTAATTTACTGACCGCTTGTCATATGAATTACTTTCTTCCATGATAACAAAAAGAAAAGAACGAGGAAGCTACGGCAGGAAGTTTTGTAATACCGTGAAAGCGAATGGGGTCTGAGGTTTTCACATTGTGCCAAGCATCTCTTTTTTTTGTTACCCAAAACCAGTGTTGGGTAAGTTACTCTGAAAAAGTAATTAATTACTAGTTACTCATTACATATTCAATAGTGTAATTGGATTACTGTCCATATTACTCTGTCCAAAAAGTATTTAGTTACTCATTACTTATTACTTTCTGTATCCTACATCAACCTTGATTAGTTAAGTGATTCAAGGATAGACATGAAACTGCTTATTGAATTCATTCAAATAAATAATATTATTAACCAAAGTATTACAAATGTGAGAATTATACATTAAAGCACAGATTTTAAAATAAGACTTTTAATTTTGATGTCAATTACACTATTGCACACGCATATATTTCACAAAATATTTAGTTTAATTACATCAAAAGTAACTGTAATTAAATTACAGAAAACATATGACACCCAACACTGCCCAAAACATAGGAATGTAAGTCATAGCCATAGGGTTTTGTGTTGTAACATAAAAAATTCTGTTACTCACTGATGACACAATTTTTGGATGAGCTTTTGTTGTTTAATTTGTTTTGGTATCTGCTGGTATACGTTCTCCAGAAATGACTTGCCATCAACTGTTTTTTCATATTTCATTGGCTTAGTGTCATTGCATTTATACCACCACCTTATTTTGTTGTTGTTATTAGCAGTTGTTTACTTTATCAAATCTCAGGATTCATTTGTTCCTACCCACTGTTCCACAATACAGCAGAACTCTGATTCTCACTCTCTCATAGAACTCCGGTCCATTTTATTCAGAAACAGGCATTCTGAAAGTACCTATGAGCTCCATTAGTTTATTAACTTGACAGAACAAGTTTTTCCCCCCACAGCTTTGCAGAGATTCTTAAAGGTTTTGTTTGGTCAGTATTCCAGTCAGACAAACTAGTCTATGGCATGGATTAGAAGTCTCACCATACAGTGAGAATCTCACTACAAATTCAGCTTTATGCATTTGTAGTTTGTTAGTCCATCCAGTGTGATGCATTCATTGTATTTGAAGCTTAAATATCAAAGTTACTAAGCCATGAGATATAGAAATACAGTATTCAAAATGACTCCACTGAAGCTGAGAGATGCAAGAACCAAATGTTAAAGGTTCAATCAACACCTTGTTAAAATTTGAACTCTAGTCTGAGTAGATTTACACCGGGATGCGGAACTTTGAGTTTTTTATTCAGAAAAATTGATTTGACTTAGTTCTATCAACTCTAGGCTTACCTTGAGTTAGGCACTTGCACCACGAGTACGACAAGCTATGATCAATGGAGCTCAGATATTACGATTTACCATGGCAACAGCACCAAAAAAGCAAGCGCTTGAGAGCAAGGCACACTTTCTGATGAAAATGTCATAAGTTTAAATGAATACATAGATAAATGTACCAATAAACAAAAGAACGTGCTCTGATGTAATACCTGGCCACGATGGCTGATGTTACTGATCTAATTTGATATATATAGTTCACTGTAAAGAAAAATGGTACAGTTTTAATAAAAATGGACATGTAAATGACAAAATGCCACTCGGGTCCTGCATGAATTAATGCAGCCTCTTCACATACAGGGTCCTCTATAAAAGCACATATGCCATTTTAGTCACTGAGATGGTCTCTGTGTGATCAAAATGTGTGCCATCACTGCCATGAAAGGAGATCGAAAGAAACTCTGGGTTCCCAAAGCCTGCTCCCGGCCAGGTTAGAGTATGTTACTATGGTTACTGACTCTGAGTATTAGTTACCTCTGTTTTAGAAACCAGCTTTACCGGGTTCGACTTACCTTGCTTTCTGAAACGGAAAACCCAGAGTTTCCGTCATTCAGGGTTAATATGCTCAGATTTTTCTCTAAACCTCCTTTCTGAAACGGGCCCCTGCTTTTATTTTAGCCTGCCTATATAGATTAAATAAAGCTAGCTTTTTATATATATTAACTTTTTGTATGGTTGTGCATTGGTTGCTGTAAATGAATTACTAGGCTCTTTAAAAGAAGTACTTTGATTTGGGAAACCAACACATGAGCTCAGTTCACACGATATATGGGCCAATGTACTGTGTTGCACTATGTTTAACACATGTCACGCTGTCTGATCTGACTGGCATGCATTTTAACAGCCAGAATGAAGCTTTATCAACAATGACACGCTTTCTGTATCATCGGAGTAGTGCTATATGCCTCTTATGACTGCTACTTACAAATATTCTTATTGCAATACTGTAGTTTCATCATAGCTTTTATTAATATAATAATAATAATTTCATTCATGTCATTTGGTTGGCCATAATCGGAGTGACTTCAGTAGACACATTCAACTTCTTAAATAACTTAAAACTGTTGAATAAAGACTAAAGTTCTACGTATTCCCCAGTCATATAGCTAATAATACATTTGATCAAAGGAACAAACAAGCATGCATATATCTGATGTGTGTCTGTGGCAACCATTGTGCGTGTGTGTTTACATTACATGCATGTCACAACCTTTATGTATTTGTCAATGCTCGACAGAATCTCTCCAAACATGCCCCTCTCCAAACATGCCATTTCATCCCTCCACAAACAGACCAAAACAGCATCGCTTCACCTGCTGAACCAGATGGAGAAAAGATGAAAAACGTGTGACGTTTGTTTGGACACAAACAGAGAGAGCAAGAGGAGAACTCTATACAACACAAACGTATATAGGAAACACTTGTTGTTAGCACTCAATGATATTTAGTCATCACTGGAGACTTTCACCAACGCCTTAAGTGCATGTGGCCGGTAAAGATTTAGCCAGGCCATATGGTGGTGTAGAAAGTAAAAAACATGGAGGAGGGGAGGGGGGGCGGAGATGGATGTAGTGTTATGGTAAGACTGCATTGCAGAGATATCCTACTCATCAAAACCTGACTGGAATCAAGTCTGACAAAACATTGAAGCAATAGATCCATGTGCTTATGGGCAGAATCGCACACTTCCGTAACTTACATTTTAGAAATTTGGCTGACGATTAATTGTCTAATAAATCATTGCGATTGTGATGATTAATTGTCTGTTTTGGAACTTTGACATTTAATTCTCATACATTTTTCATTTGGCTTTGAAATGACCGTATTGTTCTGAACTTAAGACTTTTTTCCATGGAAATACATTGAGATAAAGGCATCATAGATTCAAGGTGTAGGCTTTTACGTGTCAATAATACAACCACCAAATACTTGTACATTTACTAAATTGATCTGGGGTGCTGCGGATAAACAGACAAACTGAGGTAAACGTTTGACCCATTGAGAGTCATTTTATGGATAAAAAAATGAAAGAAATAAAGCATTTAAAGAGAATCTATCTGAAGACTCCATGAATCGCGTTACACAAGTTTTTTTTTTTTTACTTTCATTGGCGCAGCTCTCTCTCTCAATGGCTTTGCCTAACACCGTGTCTACACCGGACGCGACCGGCGCGACACGACAAAAGACAGTAGAAACGAATTCGAATCCATTATAATATATAATAAGGGGTTATTATAATAAGGGGTTATATGGCACGAAAGCGTGTTTTTCTGATTCTTTGGTGTGTTATAATTTGGCCATGCATGTGTTATACACGTAAAATTGCTAAAATTAAAGAAACCATCTTTTGTTCCATCTAAAAACGAAATGTGAACCCAGACCTGCCTGAAATGCTTCTTGTAACCACACCCCCACAAATCTACGTCAGTTTGTGGAAGCATTTGACTAAGACCACCCAAATGTAGAATCACAGAAATGTATAATCCGAATGATCAAGTTTGTGCAGCACATTTCACCGACTATTGCTTTACTAACGTGGGAGAGAGATTAAGACCGGCTATGTGCTAAAGCTTTGGTTAAAAAGTTGGGCCATTCCAACCATTCCAAATCAGACTCGCAACCTGTAAAAAGACTTTGTTACGGACTAACGCGAGTTTGTCATGTGTTTATGTTCTGCATTTGTAGATATGTGCACAATGTGAAAAAAAGACAACAAAAGTCCTAATAATCCGTAATAATGTTCCAACTAGAAGCAATAAATGTTGTGTTTATAATGGGGTTTATTGTCTTTGTGGAGTCGCGACGAGAAGTGGCGTAACACTGGTTGATCAAGAAGGGCCAACTCGGTCGCGTCATTTATTATGTTACCATTCCATGCTGTAATGTGAGCTTGTTTCTATCTCACACAAACTCTGTATGATATAGTTGTTTGTTTATAGTCTTTATAACGTCGTATATAAAAGGAAAAACAATAAGCTATAGTTTTTAACTATTTAACATAATTTTTTAAAATAAAACCTTACCAATCACATCCTGCCCAAGTCGCACTGGTAAAGTTGATGCGTCTGCTTGATTCTCCTTATGTGAGAAACTTAGGGGTGGTGTTTGATAACTCCCTAAAGTTTGAAAAACATATCAGTTCTGTCATTGGTACCAGTTTCTTTCAACTTTGATTATTAGCAAAAATCAAACCAAAACTATCTGAAAAATCTGTAGACATGGCCATACAATGCTTTCATCACTACGAGACTCAATTATTGCAACTTGCTTTATTGTGGTATCTCAAAATCACTACTCTGGCGTTTACAAATGGTTCAAAACGCCGCAGTTCGATTTCTGAAAGGTTGCTAAAATTCTCTCATGTCTTCTAAGAGACCTTCATTGTTTACTTATTGAATTTAAAATCCTTTTATTTGTGTATAAATCCATAAACCATCAAGCTCCCAATTATTTGTCAACTCTACTTCTCCCTTATCGCCTCTCTCACAGTTTAAGATCAGAAGACCATCTCTTACTCATAGTCACCAGAATACGGTTGAAGGGCCGTGGTGATAGAGCAATTTCAGTAGCAGGTCCCATTTTATGGAATAATCTCCCTTACTATATTCGAACTTCCTCCTCTCTGACATGGTTTAAATCAAACCTTAAAACATATCTTTTTAAAAGGGCTTTTAATTTATTGTAATATCTTACCCTGCCTTGATGTTTTTGAATTTGCTTTGCATGGTAATTTATGAATGTTTTCTTTATATTTATTGTTGTATCCTTTTAATCCTTATTTTATTATTTTGTTGTAACGCACTTTTATTTGGCTTTACTGGCGTTTTTAAACCTGCTATAGAAATAAACTAAACTGAACCTAATGTGATTTCTCTATTTTCTTTATATTAACCCACTGTCTCTAATAAAGCTACACACTGCACTCATTCCTTTTCTTGTAATTGGGCCATTGTATAAGATATTTCTTCATTTGAATCCTATCTTTCCAAATTTTCTGTCCAAACATACCGTGCCATCTGTAAAAAATGATCATCTCTTTTACGGACGCCACGTGACCTGTAAATGCGACAAAAACTCTTTTCATTGCAAAATATGAATTCCCTATAAAGACTTTCACTTTTTGCGATATATGGGACTTTTCCCCTGGCATGTCAGGCGTATTTTCAATTTGCAATTTGAAATTTGGCAGTGGAAACGTTGCTATAGTTTAGGCCAGGGGTTTTCATAACAATAATGACAATAGCGTTGATATTTTAACATTAGATAGTTTGGTATTGCAGCTTAAATTTCATTTATTGTATTTGGGGAAAATAAAAATTATTCTACTTACAGAGGATGAATGTGTATTTTATTTCCATTTAAAATTATTTTGGTGGGTCTCAAGATAGATTATACCTGTTTAGGTTGATCCTGGAACGAAAAAGGTTGGGAATCGCTGGTTTAGGCTATTAGAGACGCAATGAAATCAAATTTGAAAATCATATTTTATATGGAATATTGTGGTATTTTATATAGGTAACTTGTCTGTACACGCCGTTATTTTTTTTATTCATGTGCACTCATAATCCTGAATCAAAAACCTCTTTTCCCGTCAAAACGACCTCTCTTCAATTAAGGTCATGAGGAAGGGTGCCTAAATGACTGCAAACTGCCATTCAAATCTGCCTCCATTTTCTTAGTTTCCAACGATCCAATCAGTTCTTGATTGACGCAAGCCAGTCCCGCTACACATGTTTTTCCCATTTCAAAAGCCGTTTCACTCAGACATATGTCATGCAGATAAGAAGACATCGCTTTCTCCATTCAGTGTATCAAATCTCGATGGCTGTTAGTGAATCAAACCTCAAGGAATTATGGGAGTGTGTGAGCCTCCTGTTTAAAGAAGCACACAGGGTTTGAGAAGGGACAAAAATAACCGTTCACTTATTCAGACGCTCCGCTAATACTAATCTGCTAATACTCACTGACAAGCTGCACGATTAGCCTGGAGTGAAGGCAAAACTCTCTCGGGAACCTCGTGGGATGAAGAGGACAAAATTGAAGTCTACACTTAAAGGGATTTGGTCCTTCAAACTAATTTTTTTGCCCTTTTCTTACTCCTGGCATCCATTTTGTGTGGAGGTGTCTTTACCTGAATTAATGTGGATTAATAGGTTGATTAACTTTGCTGCACACACTAGGTCCTTACTTCGGATCCTCCCTGTGTATATAATAGTATCACCCTCCTCTTTCCTTATACTCGCCACGTACACAAACCTATACACAACAATAAACTCTCACGCTGTAGGACCAGTTGTATTTTTTTGCGTCATTCTTGTGTAGTTGATAGTGAAATCATTTACAATATGTGTATGCATTGTATGTTGCAATCACAATGCATTCAGGCAATTTCTTCTGAAAATTGACATTGTTTCTAGCCTGAAGCTAAACCCATTACCTTGCAATTCCTTATAACTCAACTATCAGGTTCATGCAGTTTACAAAAAACTTCTAAAAAACATCACAAACTTCTCCCCTTTTGCACAACAATTTGTGGGCAGGGTTGTCAGGCAATGAATCATGCTTCTCAAATATACTGAGATGAATAAGGAACCAGGCATTTTGACATACTATTAAACGGATAGTTCACCCCAAAATTAAGGAAAAAAAGTTTTTCTTTGGCATCATGATCATGAAGCACCTTTATTTTTAAGAGTGTATGCCTGCATACTAGTATAAACATGCAGAAACTAGGATGACGCTACACAGCAAATTGTGCCACACCCAAAAAGAAACCCAGCATCTCTCCCATCCTCATAATATAATGTTTCAATAGAGTGCTTGTAGATTATTTCTAATAACAAGCCAAAGAAACTGAGAAGAACTGTTACTCGGCTGAACTTGTCTCGTCAAGATATTTAATTTAGACTGCCACACTAAACTCAACCACTAGATGTCAATGTACCATATGGTTTCTTTTAATGCGACTTAACTAAGGATCTATTCAGCAACAAATTGTTTATTTAATAAAATAAACATGCAACAAAATTCAACAGATTGGTTCTTTAATACAATTAGGGTATCGTAAATTAATAATAAATATAAATAGTTATATTATTAGACACTAGCCAAACAAAGACCGGAATTTAACTGCAGTGCTGGCACATGCGTTCGATGCAGCGGTCTATAGATCAGTCTATATATAACAGCAAATAGCAAATGTGTGTAAATGTAACCATATGTAGCGCTCCAAACAGGAGTGACATCATATTCTGCTGTGTGAACAGAGCTACAGGGGTACAGAAAGCATTTATAACATCTTTTTTTCTCTTTATTTTTTCTTTTAGACAGAGTTGGTGGTTGAGAGGCGTGAGGGGAGTGTGAGTGCGTGTGTGTGTGAGACTAATGGCGGAACAACAGAGACAGCGTGCACTTTCCACATCAGGAGAGTCACTATACCAGGTCTTGGGAGTTGAGAAGAACACAGCACAAGACGACATTAAAAAATCTTACAGGTGATTGAGACATTTTGGATGTTGATCAATCATCTTGTTCCAACATTGATCATGGATAAAATAGTCTGAATCTATTCATTGTTGATTTTATTTCTTCCTTATTACCAATTGAAACATTATAGCCTGTATATATACTGTATATCACTACATATACAATTTGAAGTGTCCGGCTATCGTGAATTTCCAGTTTAATCCACAAGAGGGTGACAGACCTTTAGGCTCCTTGCCTTCATTTAACAAGAAGAGTTTCTTCTCTTTTGGTTTGCAGGAAACTAGCTCTAAAATTCCACCCAGACAAGAATCCCGACAACCCAGAAGCGGCGGATAAGTTTAAAGAAATAAACAACGCTCATACAATTTTGTCGGATCCCACCAAGCGCAACATCTACGACAAATATGGATCTCTCGGCCTCTACGTGGCAGAACAGTTCGGAGAGGAGAATGTGAACACATACTTTGTATTGTCCAGCTGGTGGGCCAAGGTATAATATTAACACACACACACAGTTCCAAACACCAAACGTGTGTATTTAACATTCAGGTCTTTCATAGATTTTTTTTTTTTGTCTTTCGACAGGCCTTGTTTATATTCTGTGGTGTGGCCACTGGCTGTTACTTCTGCTGCTGTCTTTGCTGCTGCTGTAACTGCTGCTGTGGGAAATGTAAACCTCATCCTCCTCACACAGACGAGCCTGAATTTTACGTGTCACCTGAAGATTTAGAGGCTCAGATGCAGTCTGATGAGAGAGGTGAGACTCTTTAACATACATTACATGTAATGAACATCACAAAAAGAATCCTGCTCCCTTGTCCGACCCCATTTGTTCCTGATTCAAATGTTTGTTTCCTGTAGATGGCAGCAGCCCCATTGTGATGCAGCCCTCCTCAGCCACCGAGACCACTCAGCTGACCTCAGACTCGCACCACACCACCTACCGGACAGATGCCAGCTATTAAAGTAACCTCCCTCTGTCGTTCTCTCTCTCACACGCACGGGACCACCATGCCACAAGAGGGCACTGTGGAGAATGAGTGTTGAGGTAGAGACAGACAGGGGAAATAAAGATTTGGCTAGAAGGGATACAGCTACAGCATTTTGCATTTGGATGCAAAATCTCGCCAATAAATTACAGTAGCTAATGCCTACCCTAAACTTACAAAAAACTCTTGTCGGCATGATAAAAATGAGGCAGTATTGAAGTGCGCATGCCCAGAGGAGGTAGATGTATCTCTTCTAGCCAAAACCAAAATAAAGGGCAGTTGTGCAGATCTTCTGCTGTATGATTGAAAATGCTTCACTTTACAGGGCGAGACGCAAGTTTTATTTTATTTTAATTTGCCTTTTACCTCTATCAACCCCAAACCCACTGTTACAATATAATCCCCACATCTACACACAAGACATTTGGTGTCATTACAGTCTTCCTGCTGTGATCTTTCAAAAATGACTGTGTATATGTTGGAATGGCTCTTTATCTGTAAGACAAGTTGACTAATGACTTGCATTAGATTTAAGACGTAAATTAGCAAAATGTTTAATAATAATTTGAACAATCACTTAATCTTGCCATCTCTATGTTGTTGTTTAGGTAACTATCGTTTAGAAGAAATACGTGTTCATATTTTAAGCTTTTAGTTTAGATTATCTTAAACTGGTATTATTAGAAGACCTAAAGCAACAGTTCACATAAACATGAAAATTATGTCATCATTGATTTACTCTCAAGCTGTTAGAAATCTGTATACATGTCTTTGTTCTGATGAATACGGACAAGAATTCTTCTAACTAAACAGTTCTTGGCCACCATTGACCGCCACAGTTGGAAAAATTGCTTTAAACTTTTATTTGGTCTGTTGAACACAAAATAAAATATTTTGGAGAATGGGGAAAAGCAAACCTTTCTGGGGCAATTTTGACTACCATTGTAATTTTTTCTACAATGGCAGTCAATGGGGGCCAAGAAGTGTTTGGTTACAAGCATTTTTCCAAATATCTTTCTGTGTTCATCAGAACAAAAAAATGTATAGAGGTTTAAAACAACTTGAGGGGCCGTAAGTGATTTTTATTTTGGGGTGAACTGTCCCTTTAAAAACGTAACACTAGGGGTTGTCACACATACTAACTTGTATGTCGTTCATGCCTTTGATGGGATCTTGGCACAAACCTCCTAAACTCATCATAAACATGCTGTCTGTTTTAACATTCCATTAATGTCTGAAGAGTGTTGGGTGGATTTCATGTTAAAACAAACATCTACAAATGTTTGAATATTTTCATATATTTAATTTCAAGGTCACGTAGCCTGTGAATTTCTTTCCCTGTGGTTTGCAGTGTCATGTGCTGTATGTTTTTGTGAAACATTGTCTGAGTGAATGTCATCCAGTAGGCATATACAGTTCAGTTGGATCTCTGTCTAGCTGTGTTTAATGTGTGTGACGGTTTGGTAAAAATGGTGATACACACACAGCATGTTTGTCACACTTTTGAAAAGCCCATATTTATACAGTGGGATTTAATGAGCCTTGGAGGATTGTGGGAAAAGTGATACATATGTACAAACAATGGCTTTCCATCAATAGATTTTTATAGCTTCAGATTTGGTTAGTCATTTTTAAACAATGTTCCTCCTGAGAAAACACTTTGTTTTTTAAACGTGGAAGTTGACATTCTTGCTGAGTGTACTACCAGTGTGCTGTATTTTGGTTTGGTTGTAACTGCACCCATAGTTTGACCTTTTTGCCTCGTGCCAGTAATTTAATCGGGTGAACAGGATATTTTACTCATTTTTACCCCAGTATTATTGCTTTTTCTGCCAGAAAATATAATCTCGACATCCAATTACATCAAATGGCTTCCTAGTAGTAAATGTTGTTTTAAATGTGTATTCAGCCCCATTTTGCTGAAACGTTGCAGTACACTGAAACATTGTAGACCGTGTATACTATGTGACTGCACTGAAAGAACATTGAGCTCTAAACTTCCTGTCTGTGTCATCTGTATTTTGTGTTTAAGTATCGCTCACCTCTTTATGCTGTATTAGTTGTGTAGCTCTAAATGTTTCCGCATGTATGTGCGTTTGAAAGGGGATGTGCAGAAAACGTAAATGTTTATTTAGTTTCACATTGTGTATATGTGGATATTTCATAGATATCTAAATATTTCTTTTAGACTTTTTTTATTTAATTTATGATCTAAACAACAGGGAGATTTGTTAGTGATCAAGTTGCTGCTTGTTTGAACTGCTTCATAACATGTTTATAACATTATTATTAACATAATCGTTTCTGTCTCTGATTTAAAATACTACACTGGTTCTTTCAGGCAGACATTTGTTTCAACTTCTTTCATGATTATCAGTGTTGAAACATTGCTCAGACTTCCTCCATATCCAGAAATGTTTGATGGAATGTGAAGTCTGTCAACGCATTGAAACAAAATCATGCCAGATCTACATGTTCTCTGAAATTAACGTAATATTAGTCTAAAAACCGTGATGAGAACAATATTTCATTTATTGTCCAGTTTTTAATAAATGATGTGAAAAATACATGTAAGTGAATATGGCTATTATGCAGAATGTCTTTTGCACATTCTGGGTAAATAGTCTGATGTTGTCGTAGCATGAATTTACTGTCTGAGAAAAGTAACATGGATAGTTGATCTGAATCACAGTTGAACAATAAATGTTGAGAAAGCGAAATATTGTGATGTTCGTGTGTTTGTTTACAAAAAGATGAAATCCAAATAAGTACTTTTATATGCACCAAGGGAAGCAAAAGTACAGAGAAAAGGTGAAATGAAATATAAACTAAAAAATGTCAAAACATTTTGCTATTGTAATAAAAATAGAATAAGTAGAAGTACTTTATTAGCACTCATGTAAAGTACTGTAGCTTAATTGTTAGTGAATCACGTAACACAAACATCATTAGTTTGAGCCCCAAGTAATACACAAACTAAAATGCACAAAACTTTGTTGCACAGGCATTAATAAAGAAAAATATTAAAGCACCTTTCCTCTGGTGGCTGTCCTGAGATTGTAGACATGAATTATTGGAGTAACAGGATCCATAGCATCATCTCTGTTTCCCAGCATTCCAGTGGCTGCCCGATATGGGCACAGCTGATTAAAAGGGGGAAGTCCCCGAGAGCCAACAAGAAACCAGACACCTTCCCTTTCTGGCACACACACACATACACGTATATTTCCAGCCACAAACTAACAACGCTTCAGAGGGCCCACTGCCCAGATTAAGCACGGCCAGATCCACCGCCCTGTGCTTCAAGAGATTAAAAAATCATATCAGAAAACAGTAAGGCGAGACGGCACAGAGATATGAGGACGGTCAGAACTGATCAACAAATCCTAGTGGCTTTACATCTTACCCTTTCATTTCTGCAGTAAGGGTTTGGGCCGTGAGGGCACACAGTCATGTCTCTTCCGCTGGATATGTGCTCTGATCGCAGGGACTCGTTGGGGACTCTTAAGAAACAACTCATTTGTCCCATCTGTCTGGAGGTGTTCACAAAACCAGTGGTCATGCTGCCCTGCCTCCATAACCTTTGTCGCAAATGTGCCAACGAGTTGTACCAGGTGTGTATTTGCCGGTTGTTTTGTTCTCGGATGAAGATTGCTTATTTGTAGATGTAAAAACGTTTTAATAACGTTACATTAAGGTCTTTCAGTTAAAACCTCAATTGACATTTTAGGTCTTCATAAAAACACTATTTTTTTGTTTGTCTGCACATGCACAGGTGTCAGTTTTAAACTATTATCTGGATGGAGTTTTAAAACCCCTTCATCGTTAATAGCATGCTGTCCTTTCAAGAACACACTGGAAAGTGTAACTTTTATGAACCCATGTTTACTTCCAAGCAAATAGAGTGTCGTGTATTTTAGGAAATGCTTGGACTGATGTATAAGCTCTGTATATGTCAAGTGGCTAATACAACAAAATGATTGGGAATATCCAGAGGCACCTAAAAATTTGAAGGTTTCATGGAAGAAGTGCATCCGCAAGTAGATGCGCAAGTCCAGATGCCCTTGGAGACTTAACCACACGAAGTTCACCTTCCAGAGTGAATGCGATTTGACTTTTGCAGCTCAAGCTGGGAAAACATTAATTCTGAATATGGTCTGTGCACCATTGGTGTATACATGGCATTTCAGTACACAAATGATTATCTTCAGTAGCTAGGAGATTGTTCTGGATGAGCCAGTAATTGTTGATCTGATTATCAATCCACCCATAAATGCGTACTACTATTTTAGGACACCCAGTGAGACCCTGTCTCAGACTCTTCTCTTCCCAATCTCTGTTTAATGTTGCCTGTACCTTGTCAACACTGTATAAAAACTCAGAATTCAGAAATACAGAATTTTTAAGTATTTTTGAAATACTTCAAAATTTGAAGTATTTCGGTACTTCGATAAACCGTTCGAAAAAACGGTTTACCGTTTGAAAAACGGTAAACCGTGTAATTTTACAGGGATTTTTCTTATTTCACTTTATTTTAATTCTGGCACCCTATCTGTGCCCAGCTGCCTAAAAAATTCTGAACAAAATTTAAAATTACAGAAAAAGACAGCAAATTTACAAGAAAAACGTGGAAAAATATTTAATATATATCCTTATATCCTGTAATATTACAGGAAAAAACGCTCCAGCTGACAGTAACTTCAATTTTTTTACAGGATTTTGTTTTACAGTGAATTATATTGAAAGTGATTTTTAGATCAATCTAGTGGGCCTTGTGTAATGTACCCTTACTTGTTTACAGAAGGGTCTGAGGGTAAACATGTTGCCAAACACACAGGCTAAGAAACAGATGTATGCAACATATCATCCTTTAACCCGATTCAGAACCAAAAGTACCATATTCTGGGGAAGACAGCATTTCTTTAGAGAAAACAGTGAAGTACAAATTAGTTGATGTTGACTGGTTATCAGGGCACATTTTATCCAACCTTACTAGAATATTTGTTAAACTTCTTAGTGGTAAGTTTGACTGCTTTCAAATCTCAGTGAACACACATACAAATACAGTTTGAACAGCATGCTGAGTAAGATTTGTAGCCGTCTCTCTTAAAGGTTGGTGTTGGACGCTTCTGCTGCCCTTCCTGTCGTCATGAGGTCGTCCTGGATCGCCACGGAGTTTATGGACTGCAGCGCAATTTACTTGTTGAGAACATCATTGATGTTTACAAGCAGGAGTCTGCAAGGTGAGATCAGGAGAGCGTTGTTTGTCAACTAAAATGATTGAAATGGCTTTTTTTAATCTCTTTACCTTAAGAATATATTTATGGACAAGGCTGTAAACAACAAATAAACTTAGTCTGTAATTGTCTATTAGAACAATTTGATTTGTCCTCTTTAAATAAAGTGTCCTGTTGTAAATCAACGTGTCTGCAGCTCCAGGCCTCCACCGAAGCCTCTTGCGCAGCCGACTTGTGAGGAACATGACGATGAGAAGCTTAATATTTATTGCATCACGTGTCAGGTGCCCACCTGCTCTCTCTGCAAGGTGTTTGGCGCACACAAGAACTGCCAAGTCACTCCTCTATCTGATGTCTATGGGCAACAGAAAGTAAGATCCTGAAGATAGTTGTGACCCTGGACTACATAACTTCTTATCGGTCAATTTTTCCAAAATTTGATTCATTGATGTATGGTTTGTCAGGATAGGACAATATTTACATTATGGAAATTTACAAAGTATCTTCATGGAACATGATCTTTACTAAATATCCTAATGATTTTTGGCATAAATTAAAAATCTTTAATTTTACCCATGCTACTTAAGACTGGTTTTGTGGACCAGGGTCACATTTGCATTGTCAAGTTAATCTTCACATCTTTTACCATTTAGAATAATCTTACATTAGTGTAAATTTTTTATTTTTGTAGACTGAACTCAATGATGGAGTAGCCATCTTGGTGTCCACAAATGACCGTGTCCAAGCTTTTATTAATGAGCTGGAGGAAATCTGCAGGAACATAGAGGTTTGGGTGGACATTACTGTACATATATCATGTATATATATATATATATATATATATATATATATATATATGCATTTGTCATTCAAATGTGAAGTATTGTTGGCTATTTTCCTCTAACAGGAGAACAGCAGGATCCAAAAGCAGATTCTATGTGAGAAGTTTGACAGCATGAGGGCTATTCTGGACGAACGTCGTAAGATCATGACTCAACAAATAAGCTATGAGGAGAAGGAAAAGACTGGCTGGACCCAATCTTTAGTGCAAACATACACTAGCCATCTAGACACAAACTCAAAACTGGTACAGGCAGCACTTAAAGCTATTGAAGAGCCAGAGATGGCATCTTTTGTGCAGGTACCACAAACTTGGTGACAAGTCTATATTCTCTTATATTTAGTTTTAATATTTCTCTTTTTTTATTTGTTTTTCTTTCTTATAGCCCTCAAAAGATCTAATTGAGAAGTAAGTAACTCAACATATTTAAGAAATGTTTCTTTAATAAAAAAAATTCTACATTGTTCAGCATTTTTTGTGGAAGAAACACTTAATTGTCATAACTTGCATCTAACGTTCAACAGTATCTTTCATTTAAAGGAGACATCATACGACCACTTTCAACAAGTTGGTATGATTTATTAGGGTCTTCATGAAATGTCTGGAACATATTTTGCTTAAAAACATTCAATTGCTATGTAAACAAAACCCTTGTTTGCCTCTTCAAAAACGGCTCTGTGCACAGCAACCCATTTTGGTGCATGTCTACTTAAATGATAATGAGTTACAGTGCCCCCCACCCCCTTTCCGTCCGGCTTGTCAACACAACACACGTGAAGTACTGCCATGGCAATGGTTTAGCTAAATTCTGTTTCCTGAATTCCTCTGCGGTTAGTTTTGTGTTAAAAATCTCAAATCATTCGTCTGGAGACAAACAAGTGCTCACGTTGTGCATGTATGCTTGCCTAAATCCACGGATTGCACACCTGGGATCTCAACGGAATAACGTGGATGTAAGCGCTTGTCGTTGACAAGTTATAACGTTAACTGTTACTCACACAACGTTAAAACATAACTTGTAAGCTGTGAATGATTTTTCACCCTAAGCGCGAATGATTAGAGACGTTTAAAACTAAACTAACCTGCAATGTTCGCCCCTGTTCATTAGCAAAACAAACAGCTAGCTGAGGTTTCTGAGGGATTTTTTCACTTAAAATAAAATAAATCCACTGTTTGGACTCTGTTTTCCACGAACATTAGACATTGCATCACGTACACCGCTGTCGCTTGTGAAAACAACAATTGCGGAGCGCGGTGGGTGGAACTGTGTAGAATAAGGGGCAGTTACATTATAATAAAATCCGCTTTACACATCACAACCGGAGCGAAAACTGATCAATTTTCAAACGCACACCAAAACTTCTTATTTTTCAAGTTTTATGGGTTGCTAGATGCACCCGGGACCTGATTATAGTACTTAAACACAGAAAAAGTGGGGTTTTCATATGATGTCTCCTTTAATCTGAAGGGTTTGTAAAGCCTCCACATGCTTCACTCTGGAGACCCTGGAACCTGGATATGAAAATATGGACCACTACAAGGTGGACTTTAGAGAAGAGGAGCGAGTGCTCCATCAGCTAGATTTCATTAAGTGTGAGCATCAGACACTCGGTTTCTTAGCTTTTCTGATCAATCAAAAATGCTGTTATTCTTATTAAGCCAGAATCTTTCAAGTTAATGCTGGTAACATTACAGTTGAAGAGGAAGTGGAGGAGACGCCCGATGAACCAGAACCAGAACCCGAGTGTGAACCTGCACCAGTGCCAACCCCAGAACCTGATCCTGAACTAGACCAGGATCTAAAATTAGAGGACTCAGACATGAGAAACCATATCCAAGAAACAACTGAGAATACATGGGAACAAGCAGACATCTGTTCAGATGTCAAAAAGGAGCCTGTGTGTGAGAGGCATGGGTTTAGCACCCAGCAGGTACATTCATATCACTAATAATGATAATTTGCAATTGTGCTGACTGAAAAGATTCACTACACTCTTAAAATAAAGTTGCTTGAAAGGTTTTTCACAGTGATACCATAGAAGAACCAGATTTGGTTCCACAAAGAACCATTCAGTCAAAGGTTCTTTAAAGAATAATTTCTATTCTTACATTTTTATAATCGGAAGAACCTTTTTATCGCCACAAATATCCTTTTGTGAAACAGAAAGCTTCTTCAGATGTTCATGGTTCTTTATGAAACCATTTAGACAAAAAAGTTATTCTATGGCAACATGAGGCACCTTTACTTTTAAGAGTGTAGTTAAATTGAGCCAATAAATTGACAGATTTCCAATGATTTATTTAATTTATGAACATCCTCATTTTATTCATCCAACAGTATTTATATTGTTTTATCATTACCCTGAAGAGCCAGGCAGATTTATCTTATGAGGAGCATGATGCTGGTGATCTGGGAATCCATAGCTCACCAGCAGAAGCAGGTGAAGAGGCCATATTCCAACCTAAATTAGTCAAACAGTTGGCAGGTGATAAACTCAAGTCTAGCAAAATCCATCAAGGTATCAAAGGAGCCTGAAAATAAAACCCGGCCCATGAGAGAACCAGACATTCAATCTGAACTCCCTCGGTTCCCCCCTTTCCCATAAAGTAACGGCTTCACTCACATAACCTCTGAGAACCAAGCCAGTCAGCTAGAAGGATGCTCTCTGGATAATGCTGGAGGTTATTCATTGGTAGAGTTAGTGGAAGCCTCTGTAGACGAGGGTGGAATGATTTATTTATCATTACAGGCGGGGTTAGTCAGCAGTTCATGGTTGCAACATCCCCAGCTTGACCATCCTCAGCCACCCTCTGCTGATCTGCTTCACTAAGTCACCAGCATCATGGTCATCATTGCCATTCATTGAAACCTCGGTTTCATTTTTATTCATTTTTATTAAGTCTTAGGTGATCTCCTGTAAATTTCTATTGAAATATCAGTGTTTGCGTGTCTTCATTTCCATCTTTCCCCAGGCTGTCACCCTCATCTTTTACTTCCTGTGCTTTCTGGTCATCCTACAGCGAGTGTGGGGAAGCATTCAGTGTCTCATTTGTTTATAGTGGCGGTGAGGAGGCACAGTCACCAGGTACCAGCACAATCCTAATAAAGCTGAACCAGTGTTTTCAACATCCTGCCATGTTTCTCAACTGATTCTTTGCTCAGCTTATCCATTATTTATATGATTGTTTGGGGGTAACATGCGTCATCTAAAAAATGATATCATTTTAACTGGAACTGCTGTTTTACACTCTGCTTGTTTAATGTGAAAAGACAAACTTTAATTATGATGAGGAAGGTACCTTAAGCTTAGCAAAACTGGATTTATTATTATGTACTGTAGAGCTTTTTGATCCATTTTAACTTAGTCTCCCCACATCAACAGAAGTACTATTTCATTTCGAGCAGCCAGACCCCTGGTGGGTCCAAGGTTTGTTTTTATTAATTCTTTAAAAATCTCTGCTTACTTTGTGGTCATCTCTACCAAATCTCTCCAGACTGTGACCTCTGCTCTAAAAGGACAGCAGCCTCCTGCGGTCACCAGTGAGTCTATGCATCTCAGCTTCTCTTTCTGCTGGCTCAACGCTCTCGCCAAAAGGAAGTGACCGCTCAGCTCAAAGCAGGAATGTCTTGCTATCATCCTGTTCTGTATGCTATCTCATCCATTTCCTGACGCAAACCCTGTGTGATCCATTTTAATGAAGCACATCTCAATAATGTCTATTTTGTCTTCTATTGACTTACAGTGTCAATGATAATTCTACAGAACCATCGGTATAATATATATAATATAAGTCAAAGATAAGATCAGTATCCCTCCCCTCACCCCCTCTAGATTAGTACACCATCCCAATTCTACATTGACTTCTTAGATTTGGTTGTCATGAGATAGATGGCTAATGTAACATTTAGTGTTTTAAAGTGATGTTGTATTAGATACATTATAGACAACTTTATAAGACGTAATTCTGATCCAGAAGAAAATTTTGAACAAAACAAAACACAACCAACAAAACATAAACAACTGAATCAAAATGTTAAATAAATCTCTTTAAGGTTTAAAATAAAAAATAAATACAACTGTAACTGGATGCCTCTTGACCAGTGTTTACATTTTGCGAAGTGATCTATAAGACTCCAGCAGTTTGATTCTTGGTTAGTTATGCTTTGTGAAAGAGAAGAGTTTTTGGCTAAATAAATTAAAACAAACTAACGTTATCTTTTCTGTCTTCATTTTTCTAATTCATTGTCATTTACAGATTTTACAGTCATTAATGTTTCTTTCGACATTTATCAGTTTCCTTTATTAAAGTTTTAAATTTGATTTTGTAAATGAAAAATCCTTAAATATGCCTACATGGCAGTTATTATCCAGAATAGATCAAACCCTGCACAA